>NC_142953.1:7031628-7066085 GCF_046866305.1 Octopus bimaculoides
TGTGTGTGTGTGTGTGTATACTTAAATATATATGTGTGTGTTACATACACATGTACATAGAATGTTGACATACAGAATGTATGTTATTCTTTAAGCTAATTAATGTACATGCTTAACCAAGACAAAGCAAAAATCTTGCAACATTCAGGGTCTTTATCATCCAAAATTGACTGAGAAAGCTAATAAAGTCTTGCAGACAAACATATAGAAATGCCAAATGTGTAGAAAGAACTTTAATACTTAAGGAAACAATGAGTTGTGCGAGTTTAACCACATCTGCGGTCTATAGTGCTACTGTCTCGATTGAGATGTGGACATGGAATAGAAAAAGGCTTTTGAATATTTGAAAAAGTTCCATTAATCAAAAACTTCAAGCAATTTTCTCATCCGAACCATGACAAAATCACTTAAAATACCAACATTCAGTTTGCCAACACCCAACACTAAGACCAGATATTGAGGTCTTGACTCAGCTGTATTGGAAATATAACATGGATGAGAAAATCCTGTGCTCGTTTGCAAAATTTTATACAATGACCCGAAAAACAGATAGAAAGACAATTTGAATGTTCAAATTCCTTGCTGTAAGGACTAATTAAATATGACTTGGAAATTAAACAAGTATCGGAATAAAAGTATGGATTATGGATCACATTGATCAAAATGAAATACTGCGGTCGTTATCTGTTTAACGTAAGGATGAAGTACCTTAACAGAGGTACCCTGAACTTGTATGCTGAAACATCAGTTTCCTGTAACAACAATATGCACATGCGTACATTCTGTTAAACCCATAACTAGAGCCTGCTAAGCAGTTTCGTACTCAGAGTCTTCAGGGCACATCTGTAGCCATTTCCTGAATGGTTATTACAGATCTGACTCTTACTTGAGCAATTACTTGGGGTTATACACATATCATTTAATATACACAGTATTTAAATGAGTGCAACTAATAGTTCCATGCCATGGAGACATGATAATTCAGCAGATTTATATAATATGCCTCGTGTCTTCAAGCAATTCTTCACAATCTGTACACATGGTTAGTTCTATTTGAAAATCAGAATGCTGGTCTATGAAACTAACCATGCGCACAGATTGTGAAGGATACTTGGAGACACAAAGCATATTATATAAATCTGCTGAATTATCGTGTTTCCACTAATAGTAGCTCTTAGTTAAATATTGTGCATATTAAATGATATTTCTCACTCACTAGATGAAGTACTTTCTTGTTATTCCTACCAACAACTGAACAATATATATTATATATATTTTAATCACCTTACTTTGAAATTGTATGGATAATACCGTACTAAATTCTGGTGCCTCAACTTAAGTACCATATTCACCTGAATCTATATATATATATATATATATATATATATATATATGTATGTATGTACGTATATATATACTATCCTATGATGGTGAGATCAACAAAAAAAGTACTTGGTTACAATGAGGAGGGTTCCAGTTGATCCGATCAACGGAACAGCCTGTTTGTGAAATTAACCTGCAAGTGGCTGAGCACTCCACAGACACGTGTACCCTTAACGAAGTTCTCAGGGAGATTCAGCATAACACAGAGTGTGACAAGGGCTGGCCCTTTTGAATTACAGGTACAACTCATATTTTGCCAGCTGAGAGGGCTGGAACAATGAGAAATAAAGTGTCTCACACAAGGACATAACATGTTGTAAGATATTGAACTCACAACTTCCTTACGATCGTGAGTCGAATATCCTAACCACTAACCCACACACCTTCACTATATATATATACATATATATATATATATATATATATATATATATATATATATACCACATAAACAGAGCCTGAAAGATTACTGTTCAAGTATCATAAAAACATGAAATTACTAATAGCGCTTTCGGTTGTGTATTTAATTTGATACACACACACACACATATATATATATGTATATATATATATATATATATATATATATATATATATAATAATAATATTTTATAAGTGATCACTGTGTAATGACGAAAGAAAATAGTGTAATATTGGGGCATATAAACCCCCTATTAGACTACTTTTTTTTAGTCGTTACACAGTGGTTACCTCTAAGCTTTAATGCTTATAGAATATTATTTACAGAATTGTAAAAATTGAAATTGCTTACCAAAAACCATTGCATATATATATATATATAAATATGGCTAAGAATTTTGCCTGGTGTGCTAACAATTCTGCCAGCGTGCCGCCTTTGAATCTATAAACCATGGTCTCAAATTTCGGCACAAGGCCAGCAATTCTGGGAGAGGAGTTAATCAATTGCATCCAAACCCAGTGTTCAACTGGTACTTATTTTATCAACCCCCGAAAGGATGAAAGGCAAAGTTAACCTCAGCAGGATTTGATCTCAAAATGCCAGTAAGCACTTTACCTGGCATGCTAACAGGGATTGAGTCGATTACATCGACCCCAGTGCATAACTGGTACTTAATTTATCGACCCTGAAAGGATGAAAGGCAAAGTTGACCTCGGCGGAATTTGAACTCAGAACGTAACGGCAGACGAAATACCGCTAAGCATTTCGTCCAGCGTGCTAACGTTTCTGCCAGCTCGCCACTAACAATTCTACCAGCTTGCTACCCTAACTCAGTTACCATATTGAATACTTTATCTTTCAGTTTCCTCTCCTTAATCACTTCACTTAACACATGTACCAACCAGTTGATAATATGTTTCCAACAGAAACACATCTTAGCCCATTGTGAAACCATTTCATTTATAATCATTATGGAGGACTTTTTCTGCCACCGTTTTCTTGTCAGTCTCTTGAAATATCTCTTATACGATACATATTGCACATATTGCTAACATACTGAGGAACATTTCTTCGTATAAGTGAGAATGAGCAATTATTGTTCACAGTCAAATTTAGTGAAAAATACCAAGAGACATTGCGATGGCGACACTGGTTTTATCCATAAAGTCGGTTTTAACGAATACTGAGATTTGATCCATTCCATGTCTATATTTCAGCTAATTCTCAAGTTTTCTGCCCATACAGGTAAGTACAGGTAGACGAAGCACCTAAAATGTTTGCCACTCCATGTTATATTCTGTCCACAAAAGAGTGCTGAAAAGTTATTTTTTTTTGCAATTAGTGTAACATTGATTTCAAATTTTGGCACAAGGCCAACAAGTTCGGGGAAGGGGGTAAGTCGATTACATCAACCCCAGTACTCAGCTAGTACTTATTTTATCAACCCCTGAAAAGATAAAAAGCGAAGTTGACCTCGGCAGAATTTGAACTCAGAACATAAAAGGTGGACGAAATACTGCTAAGCATTTTGCCTGATGTGCTAATGATTCAGCCAGCTCACCGTCTTAACAATCATTGTAATATCATTATTGTTATATCCCAGTAGATTTATTGCTAGTTCATTATAACTGTAGTTCATGACGAGATTTCACAGTTAAAATTGTCAAACAATATAAGGGGTTTTAGAGGCATTTATGCGGCCAAGAAATGAATACTGGATGTAAGCATAATTATAGTGATGACCTGTAAAACCAATACATTTGATTTTAGAGGCTCCAGAACAACAAAACTTTGCTGCTGTTCATTTAAATAAAGGGTCAGTAGAAGCATATGTTCTTGGAAGAAGATTAAACCAAGTGTGTGTGTATACATATGTGTGTGAGATATATATATGTGTATGTATACACACACATGAACATGTGTGTATATATAAATATACATATATATATATGTATTTATACACACACATGAACATATATATATGTATATATATATATATATATATATATATATATATATATGGGTGTGTGTGTGTGTATATGTATATATATGTTTATGTGTATGTATATATATATATATATATATATATATATATATATATATATATATGCTTAAACACAGGAGGATCAGAATGAGATGATAAGGCACAGCCATTTGTGCACAGATGATTCAACAACATAGCTGAGTGGACATTGTCTGTTTTGGCAACAGGAATTTTAGGCGCTGGAGGCAAACACACACACACACACACATATGCACGCACGCATGCATATGCAGAAATATAAACATGCAGATAGAAAGAAAAAGAGGGAGAAAGGGAGAGATGGAAGGAGAGAAAGATTAAAATGAAGTAAACATTCGAATGAGAGAAACTTCAAAAACGCCTGATGTCAAATAAGTCCCTGTGTTGAATCAGCAGTACCACCAAAACGGCTGTGCCAAAACATCTCAAACCCCAGGAGGATATGGTACACAAAATGAAATTAAATCTATCTTGCCACAGTAAGGATTCTTCAGCAACGTTAATTTCACAAAAATTCCAATTTGGAAAGATCGCTAATTATTTACACTAGAATAATCTTGAAGAAGAAAACTTACAGTTCTACACACACCATAGAGTTGTAACTATCGACTACTTCCAAAATATTAATTTTTAAAAATGGTTAGAATAATTACCAGGTACCATTCTAACCATTCCACTATGGACTGTAATGTAATTACAGTTTGTTTTCTTTTTCATGATTAACAGCATCACATGAATACTTCTTCAAGTTTAGATTGCAAAATAGTTGAAATAAGCAGCTTGGTCCAAGAATTAGCAGTTGTCAGTTGAGTTGCGCGAATTAACCCGGAGAAAAAAAAAAAATTTGGATGCAATCATCCCCTTTTTTGTTTTGTTTTGTTTTGTTAATTTTTTTTTTTTTTTGGCCCATTTGTTGTAAGTGTTACAATTTCAAAATTCCATATTTTTATCTTTATTTCACTTACGAGAAATTCCAGTTCAAATTTCTAAAGTTCTCTTCGGTAACCATTGATGAACGGAAGACCTGTTCCAACTTTCTTTTGGTAGTTGAAATATTCTTCCCCAAAGAAGTTTAATAAATAAATCTCTTCTTCATGTATCCGTTCTTGAAAGAAACGCCAGGACACAATTGTGAAGCCGACAAGACAAAATGGGTTGCATAAGATCAGCTTAAAAAAAAAATAGAAAAGCAAAATAAATAAATAAATATATAAATAAACAGAATTATTTCAGAATTTCTGTTTCAATACTAACAAAGTTAGAAACTAAAACGTAACATAAATCTACATACAGGGAGAATAGTTGTGCCAAAGAATCCAAGAAACTGGCGTTATGAATCTAAAGCTTGGGACAGACCTCTGAGCTTTTGTTTTGAATAACACTGGGTGAGGAAATTAAAATTTTTTTTTTTTTTGTCTTTGGTCAATAAGTATTATTTCATATATGCTTCTATCTAGAAACCAAAGGAAATGAGTACAGTTCCTATCAAATTTTGCTTTTCTGACCTAAATGTCAATGTTTTCAAACTGACTATTTTGGACATATTCAGTGCCAAGTTGCTGAAGCAGAAATATCGTTATACAACTATTCTGCTCAATACCACAAATTTGCTTGTTGTCTTTGGTCAGTGTGTGTTACTTCCTATTTGCTTCTGTCTCAAAATCAAAGGAAATGACTGCTATTCTCTTCAAACTTTGATTTTCTGACCTGGACATCAATGTTTTCAAACTGACTTATTTTCTATTTACATTTCATACAGATTCAGCTATAAGTTGCTGCAGCAGAAATATTGTCATAGCAAATATTCTGCTCAATACCACAGATTTGCTTGTCAGTTGCTTGACCATAACCACTTGAGGCATGTCCCTTAGTAGCTGACAATATGCACATCTCTGATCATGAACAAGTTTGAAGGAAATATTAACCATTTTTCATACCTTCTAGGGGTCAGCAAATAAGAAATAACAGTTGCCACCCAAGTACAAAAATCACGTCACACAGAGTAATTAATGATTAATTCTTACCTGCGTTCCAATACTCCAGTAAAACCAGCCAACATAAGCTGGATGGCGAAACAACGAGTAGACTCCTCGAGTGACAAGTGTGTGTCCATCTTGCTTAATATACTGGATGTAATGGTTAAAATTGGAGCGAGCTGTGTACATACTGCACTTACGGAGGATTTCACCTCCGATTACCATTACTAGGCCAACATAACAAAACCACCTTAACAGCTTCATCTCTGTAACAAGAAATAATTACAATAATGTTAGCGGAGGTAACCTAAGATCATGTCCACTGGCATGAAATGGTCAAGGCCCTATACTCTTTACAGAGTAATGTGAACTAACCATGGCTTAATATTTTAGGTTTTCATTTCAGTATTACAATTTATATACATTATTTACATTTGACAGATATTTGTCCTCATCTTGTTTGTTGTTAACACAACATTTCAGCTGATATATCCTCCAGCCTTCATCAGGTGTCTTGGGGAAATTTCGAACCTGGGTTCTCATTCCTAAGGTATTTTTTGATATTATTATTATTATTATTATTATTATTATTATTATTCAGGTCACTGCCTGGGTTGGTTACACCCCTGGCATAGGCCACAGGTTATAGTCTCACTTTGCTTGCCGGGTCTTCTCAAGCACAGCATATTTCCAAAGGTCTCAGTCACTAGTCATTGCCTCGGTGAGGCGATGGTATTAATTCATACCTTGGTGTCCATGCATCACATATGATACACATTCCCAACTGTGTTTACGTCTCTGTAACTTAGTTGCTCAGCAAAAAGAGACCAATAGAATAAGTACCAGGCTTTAAAAAAAAAAACGAAAAAATTCTGGAGTCAATTTGTTCGACTAAAAACCCTTTGAGACAGTGCTCCAGCATGGCTGCAGACAGACGACTGAAACAAAGAAAAGAATAAACAAGCATTATGCAGCAAAGTTGTTGTTGTTGGCACTCCGTCCCCTAGGACGTCGAGGGTTCCAGTTGATCCGATCAACAGAACAGCCTCCTCGTGAAATTAACGTGCAAGTGGCTGAGCACTCCACAGACGCGTGTACCCTTAACGTAGTTCTCAGGGATATTCAGCGTGACACAGAATGTGACAAGGCTGACCCTTTTGCATTACAGGCACAACAGAAACAGGGAGTAAGAGTGAGAGAAAGTTGTGGTGAAAGAATACAGCAGGGTTCACCACCATCCCCTGCCGGAGCCTTGTGGAGCTTTAGGTGTTTTCGCCCAATAAACACTCACAACGCCCGGTCTGGGAATCAAAACCGCGATCCTATGACCGCAAGTCCGCTGCCCTAACCACTGGGCCATTGCGCCTCCACATGCAGCAAAATAACCTGAAGAGTAAAAGAACTTACCTGGATAGAGAAGCCACTCCAGAGTATATTCTATCCAACTACTGACCACAGCCAGTTTGTATTCCCGGCTGTGGTCAAGAAGAAAAGATTCCAAGGAGAGACTACGAGGATTCGTAACAGCGGTCATGAAATATTCAGACCAATGGAAAAAGCTTAGTACCATTACGTACCAACCAAAATACACCAGCGTCGTGTCGGCAATACTAAGTAAAACGCCAAGGCCAAAACAGAGGCCCAGCGAGCCGGATCTGAGTGCAATCTGCAACAGAGAGAAGAAAATGGCAGTAAAATCTTGTTGGCATCACCGGCATCATCATCATCAACAGCAATCTTATATAATAATCTGCTTGTTCATTCGCCCGTTATACTTTACTTAGAGAGGTGGAGTGAGTGAAAGGGGGAGGGGGGGAATGTGAGTAGAGCAGAAGAGAAGAGTATAATAACAGACTAAGGTGAGAGTGTGTGTGTGTGTATTTTTATCTTTATCATTTACCTGTTTCAGTCACTAGACTGAGGCCATGCTGAGGCATTGCCTAACAGTTTCAGTCAAATGAATCGACCCCAGTACTTCTTTTAATTTTTTATTTTGTCCAAGAAGTGATACTTATACTATTGGTCTCCTTTGCCGAACTGCTAACAAACAAGTACGAAGATAAAACCTAGACACCCGTAACCTAGCGGTTTGACAAATATGACCGACAGATTAAGTACCAGACTCTAAAAACAAAAATAAGTAAAAGATGAAATAAAAAAAGCTTTTACATAAAACAGCTTTCAATCGATCTAAAAAAAAAGAAATCTAACGAACTATTGCACTGTGAGGTGGAGGGTCTTCTGATCAAAGGCACTCCAGCCATAGCCATCACGTCGTTTTTTCAGACATGTCTAGAGCTATACTACTAGATGAGTTGCTCTCAAGTTCGTAGTGTAACACGAGGAAAATTTGGCAGCTATGTCTTGCAAGTGGAGTCATTACATACACGATCCTTCGTTTGCTCGAGTTAGATTTTGAATTTCAAATAGCTTTTATTAATATAAACAACGCTCTCTCCCTTAGATGATTGTAAAATCACTAAACGATTGACTCCACATTTCGGCATTAAAACACACACACCATTTGCTTTCAGCTAAAACAACAAAACAAACTATTGCATTGCCATTCACATCTTTGATGCATTTTTAGAGTAGAGATCGTGCTTCCACTACTTAACTGGCCAATGTTTCGGTATTAGTATATTACGTCGAGAGAGAGAGAGTGTGTGTGTGTGTCTGTGCGTGTGTGTGTGTGTAACTCAGTCGTGTAGGTGAAACACGATGTCGCACACTCGCTCACAACGCCTTAGACCTTTACCGAAAGACTGCTTTTACTTTACTTTACTTTAAGACCCCACCCCCCACCTCCCACCGAAACGATGAAAGGCAAAAACTAAGCTAACCTCGGCGCGACTTGAAATCAGAGCGTAGTAGGGCCGTAACTAAGTACCGCAGGGCAATGTGCCCCGAGTTCTAACGATTCTGCAAATACACAGTCGAAAACAATTAAAATAAATCAATGGGACCGTTGTTATGCAGTACTGTCTGAGAATGCTTGTGGAAACTAATAAGATATTTACAAAAGCTATGGCCTGACAACCATGCTAATTTTGTAGCCATAGTTATTTAATTCAGATAGAAAAGTTGGTCTGGTCGAGTGGTTAACACACTACCAGACAGATCTATCGGACTTTCAAAGAGGTCAAATTGTTGGTGCTCGAGCAGTCATAGGAAAATTGCATCCCGTGGGGCTTTTTGAAGGACACGCCTAATGAAAGATTATATTGAAGTGTTTTTTAGTAAATGCAGCCAGCTTAATGGTAAGCCGTGTCACGTGTGGTCTGCTTCTCGAAAAAGGTTGCCCGTGCCTGACTTACAAAATGAAAGGCAACGCCTTTGACCCTTTCAAGGTTTTCCAAGCCAATTGGGAGAAAGAGAAGAGGAAAGGAAGTTGTTTTCCGGTCGGAGACAGGGGCCCGGATGTTTACGATAAATTAAACTCTGCTAATGGTACCACAGGGGCCAGTGTGGTGATATTAAGCCAAGTGATTAATTAGGTCCACCATCCAAGAACTGGAATGGTCCCTCACAGAGGAGGTGGGTACTTCCATTCAGCAGTTATCGTCAACCAAATTCCACTTACGAAGCTTTAGTCAACACGAAGCTATGGTAGGAAGCATTTGCCCACGGTACCTATTAGTGAGATCGAACATAAAACCACGTAGTAGTGAAGCGAACTTCTCAACCACACTATCACAAATCAATGAGGATATCTCGACCTGCTAGAAATAGCAACCGATTTTCCGTAGGAAACGAAAATGAAGAAAAAAAATGCGCCCTGGTGAACGGTGGGGAAGGACCTTGATCTTTAAACTCCAGTGTTTGACCCGAGTTCCTAGATTGTGCGAATTATCTGAGTTGATAAAATTTAGAAAAAGAAATAGAGGTAGATGAAGTTTCGGATCATTTTCTCCCATCTCCCCCATCGACTTTGCTACCACCAATTTCAATTACTTCAGCATTTTTCACCTTTTTCTTCTTAGATTTATGTTTGGAACATAAGCATCACGTAATCTACGCTCTAGAAAATGAAATTTTGCAAAATGTCTCTTTAAAATGTGCATCGTAAAGAGAGTTTATGAGGAAGAAATGCGAGCGCAAGCGAGAATAGTCTGAAACCCCCACCCAGCAAAAAATCTTAATAATTCTAATTTTGGCACAAGGCCAGCAATTTTGAAGGGAGAGGAAGTCGATTACATCGATTCCAGTGCTAAACTGGTAATTTTTTTTTTTTTTCATCAGCCCCCGAGAAGACGAAAGGCAAAGTCGACCACGTTGGGATTCGAGCTCAGAGCCAGAACAAATACCGCGAAGCATTTTGTCGGACGCTCTGACGAATTTCCTAGGCAACCAAATTATAATCTGTACCCTCGAAAACCTTACTCTGCAAAATTTCAGAGAAACACTATGCATGGACACAGAATCGAAGGAAATGTGCCAATTTGCGGTATACAGGTGCGCCCCCATGTCCCAACTTTTGTTTTCTTATAACTTTCAGAAGAATGGATATTTTTTAATGAAATTTCCTACAAATATTCAGATGGAATAGATTCCGATTATATCGGGATTTAATGTGAAACAAAGAATGGTAGGCGCGCAGATATACATATTGACACACGCTGCATAACTACAAAACGAAACTTGAAATTCAGAAAAAAAATTTGTAATGCGTGTCAGTACGTGAGTGTGCACGCCCACCAATTTCACCGCATTAAATTCTGATATAATCGTAATTTACACCATCTGAAAAATAGTTGTAGAAAATTTCATTAAAAAATACTCATTTTCCTGAAAGTTATGAGGAAACAAAGTCGGAGGCGTCACACATTCGTAGGAATGCCTAACACCTGCATTAATGCCGAAGTCTCGACCTTTGAAATTCAATCGAGTTTCAAAGACATTGTTACATTTCATTAAACAAGTTATGTTTAGGTGCTTGCTTCAACAACAAACAAATCGAAAGGTTTGCATTTTTGATTCATAAAGTCAACGTTCACTCCTCAACGGGTTTTTGTTACATAATGTAAAATCGTCCCTTCTGGTTAATTAAATTTTACGCAAATTGTTGTTTAAGCCACTATAATTTTAATTTGTTTATTTTTGTAATATCTGGTATCTCGAGATGACCATTATGCAACGAAATCTGTTTCAACACACGACTTCACATCAAGAATCTTGCAAAGCAAATAATAAAAAAATACAATTTAAAAAAAAAAAAAAAAAAGACAGTGCCCCAGAGTGACCTTAATCTCAGGCTGAAACCGATAAGAGATGAAAGATAAATAATTGTTAGAGCGTCGGACAAACTGCCTTTTGCAGTGTTTTTTGTTGCGTCCCTTTAATTTCTCAATATTTAAATCCTGCCGAGGTCGGTTTTATGCTTACATTTTCTGCGATCGGTTAAAATATAATAATATCAGCAGTCAAGTTACTGAGATCGATTTAATATTCATTCATATAAATAGTACAGATGCATCCGAAATGGAATTCCAAGAAAGATTACAGAAGAAGATGAAAATAAACACAGGAACATACACATACACACACAGACAACCAGACACGCGCATAAAATATATTTGTGTATGTAAGCAAATTATATATACATATCTATATACACAGGATTACGTTTAATTACGCTCCATTTATAAAATATAAGATACATAAGTGTAAAGATAGCACTTAATATATAATGAACGACACTGCAATTTAATGCAGGTCATTGTACCTTAGCTATGTCTATTATACAACACAACCTGACAATGTCTGCAGATATCACATTGAATCTTTGGGGGGAAATATTTCTAATCAATAAAACAGCCAAGTGGAATGATAACGATGTGTCTTGGAATGAAAATGAGTAGAAGTGGGGGGCGGGGCAGGAATCAAAATAAATATACATATATATAAATATAAATATACATATATATATATATATATATATATATATATATATATATATATATATATATATATATACGGGTTAGGGATTGAGTAATGTTAGGTCAAATATTCGCTTGTGGATATTTGTTTGAAGACACCGTAAGCTTGATAGTTTTATGTTTAAGAGAATGGAAAATGATTCAAAACCAAATATAATTGTCTTTCGGTGGAGATCTTGGATGGAATGAACAGTCTTATAAATAAGCAAGAACAAACCCTATTAAAAATAATTAGAATACTTCGAAAGGTATGCATGTACACACATATGTATATGTATGTGTGTGCATACATCTATATCTGTGTATGTATATATTATATATATGTGTGTGTACATAAACATGTATGCAAACACACACACAGTGTCGCATTATATATATATATATATATATATATATATATATATATATATATATAGATAGATAGATAGATAGATAGATATAGATATATACACGTATGTATGTATATGTGCGCTTTTCGTAGGAACGGAGTTCAATAGAATTATTATAGAGAAGACCACTCACCTGGTACATTCTATTATCCGAAATATAAACTAAGCTGACAATAGTGTGAAATACTATTGTGTAAATTCCGAGTAGATACTTCCAAGAGTCTAACCAAACGTATTGCATTGATTTGTTCCATGATATAGATGGAACACAGCAAATACCGGCTCCAATCAGAAAATATAAGAGAGAGATTTTACCCTCACGTATTAACTGACTAGCCATGTTGACCGAATGACGAAGAGACAGGGGAGATAACTCAGTCAATTGCACGACTTACCTCGCGCTGAACTCGAACTCGGCACCAGAAGAGAATGACTTTTTACTGTTTGGGCGATTTTATTAGACCGAAGTACGTATATACGTACGGCCTGCACGCTTCGCCACTGAAACGAGTCAACGAGGTACCCGTTGCTTGTTCGATCTGCCAGCAATAGTGCCGTTGCTTTAAAAGTCACTTTAGCGTCTTCGGAAGAAATGACAAAATATATAATTTAGTCCTAGATATACCTAGCAGTTGTAATTGAAATGCTTTTTGCCATAGGTTTATTTAACTGGCGACGACTTAGAAGAGGCTTAACAATATCTTAATTTTTACTATTTTGAATTTAGCTCACGCACTTTCTTTTACGAATTGTTCAAATACTTTATTCAAACATAAGCGCAGGCGTAGCTATGTGGTATCTTCTCAACCACTTGGTTATAGGTTCAGTCCAACTATGTGGCATCATGTCCAAGTGTTTTCTACTATAGCCTCGGGCAGACCAAAGCTATGTGAGTGGATTTGGTAGACGGGTACTCAGAGCCCGTCATATATATATATATATATATATATATATATACACACACACAGTGTGTCCACAAAGTCTGGGTACATGGGGATTAACACATACTTTAAGAAATTATTATTTCTTATATTTAATTGTTTATGTTATGATTTTATTTACTCCATGTAGAAAAAATTTTCAAGGCGGTGCTCCAGTATGGCTTCAGCCATTGACTGAAACAAAAGGTAATGAGTATTAAATGCATCATTTTAATACATCTGTCTGCCCCTCTTGTCATTTTCCCATCTCCTTTTTTTCTGTTACTTACAACTTAACCATTCAATTTAAATATATTTTTGTCTTTATTTGACCAACGATTTTTTTTTATACATGGTTCGCAAGATTCCTGATGTGTACTTGTGTGTTGGAACATATTTTGCTGTACCTTGGGAAGGTCATTATGCCAATAATAAACACAGGCACTGATTTTATTTCACTTTAATTATCATTAGTCAATTGGTTAATCATCTAGCCCAGTGGTTCTCAACCGTGGTCCATATTAAGATTCAGGGTTCACTCAAGCAAAATAATAAATTGGGAACTCACAGTAGTAAATTAAAGGTCCATGAAAAGATTCTGCTTTAGATGTATTCTTTACAAGAAACAGCTAGGTTTATTTTTTCTAACATTTTACATAGATCAACCAACATAAGTTGATGTGTAAAAAGCAAAATAGGAATTTTGAAAGAAGTATCTATAAAATTAGTTTCTAAACATCAAAGGGCTAGGGGGGTCCCCCAGAAAAGAATAGAAATCAAAGGGGTCCATAGATGAAAAAAAACAGGTTGAGAACCACTTCTCAATTGTATGATTCATTGTCTGGTCAATCAATCAATCAGCCAGGTTTGTCAAAATCCTTTTGTAACCATTTGTAATTTCATCAATGACATGTCCTCTCTACTCTGGGTAGATTTGGTTGAAAAGTTTCAAAGGTGCTTTATTTTACAGAACACTAACTCTTTAGCATTCAGATTATTTTGTCAAATGTAATGCTTTCTCTTTCTGGCTAATTAGAACATAAAACAAGTAGCATATCTGGGATTGATATGGCCGGTTTAAATGCTAAAGGGTTAAAATAACTGCTGGAACTCTCAAAGGCTGCTACTTATTGTCCTGAGGAACATTTTTGTTCTGACACAACTCCATGCCAGACAAAGTGTACAGTGTGAAAAAAACTGTGATTTTTTAGTAGCACATACTTACCAGGACTTGTATTTCTAGCGATGAACAATCAACATCAGGTTTTAAAACCTATAAAAACCATCCAGTACTTCTTGTAGGAGGAAATGTTGCTGAAGATATGAAATTAAAACTGCTACTTATGTATCAGTTTGAACTTCTAAAGGTGTTTCATGAGCCATGCTAATTTTAATCTACCTGTGATTTGGGATTCAAATAAGATCTGAATGTCTATGAGCTTTCTCCAAGACTAGTTAACAATTTTTTTTTGTCCTGCTGTAGAGATATATGGTGTAAAAACATACTATTTCCAATAAAGCATTGATCCTTTATGAAAAAAGACCATGTCATTCAATGAATTGAAATGAGCTTTAACATAATGTGAGAGTGATATATATTTACCTAACAATCCAGATTTTTTTTGTTTTAATTAATGGCTAAAAGTGTGGTAGCTAACTTCTTATCCAAGAAAAAATATTTTTGAAACAACTCATGAAATTGATGGAATGATAAATATACAGGTAGAGACTATGAAAGAAAACTCGACATTATGATGGCTGTGATGGATAACATAGCTGAAATATGAGATGAACTGAAACCCTCAGTTATGAAGGTTATTTGGTAAAACATATAGACCCCAGATTTTATTTATGACATATCAGATTTTCAGGTTTTCCACCAGCAGATAGTCTCCAACAAGTTCCACAAAGTATTTATGACACTGGCAAATGATATAGAGCAGTGTTTCCCAACCTATTTCCCCCCCCAGGCTCCACTATAACTTTTCAGAAAAATTTATGTCCCACTGGTAGATGGGTAAAAAACAACTTTAATTTTTTATTTTATCACAATTATCTAATACAAAAAAAAATCTACCAGTACCTCTTTTGTTTAGTACTAAGTACAAAAACGTATTGACTAAGAAAAAAAAAGGGAATCATTTTAATGAGAACCTTGTGCCTGACGACTACAGCAGAATTCTTTGATTCAAGGAGATAATTTTGTTAGCTTCAGCCATAAGTTGTCAGGTTTTGTAATTTTAAATCTCTTATCCACACTAAGACATTAGAATAGCACTATACTGTAGCAAATAATCTTCACACAGTATGCTTGGCTGGAGGGATCGGCTTGGTTTGGCTGAGTATAGGTGTAATATGTTTGTGAAATAAAAAGACTTTTACAATTCCATGCCTCACTAAAAAAAAAACCCCCAGAAATTTGGGATCTCAGGTCCATTGATGAGGTGTATGCCCCATATTGGGAATCATTGATATAGAGTTTGAAGAAGTAAAAAAAAAGATGATATGGCTGAGTTGCTAAGGCCCCATAGAAAACGTTTGGCTAGTGAGAAACTTATGTTGCAAGATGAAAAGGAGATATGACAATCCTGATCCACTTCAGTTGACTACAAAGACTATAATTAAAGGATTGGAGGGTTGACACATAGAGGAAAGACTGCCAATCACTGATAACAACAATCTTAATCAGGAAAACATTAAAATTACAAGAAGAGTTCCTAATGTCATGAAGATGCGTGGCTTATTGGTTAAGGTGTTTGCTTCATGATCATAAGATTGTGAGTTCATTTTCTGGCAATGCTCTATATCCTTGAGCAAGAAACTTTATCTCTTGTTACTGCGGTCCATTCAACTGGCAAAAGTGAGTAGTATCTGTATTTCAAACGGCCAACCTTGTCACATTCTGTGTGACGCTGAATCTCCCTGAGAACTATGCTAAGGGCACACGTGTCTGTGGTGTGCTCAGCCACTTGCACGTTAATTTCATGAGCAGGCTGTACCATTGATTGGATCAACTAGAACCTTCGTTGTCGTAACCGATGGAGTACCGCTAATATCTCAACATTCCCGTCTCTTCCTTTTGTCATCATCATCATCATCATTTAACATACATTTTCCAAATTTCACATAACCGCCATATGCACCACCATGAATAATTAAAAGCAATGGGAAGAACTCTGCTGTGAATGTGCACAAAGTTTTAACATTCTAGCTCACTTCTGCTATTTACAGCAGTGCTTGGAAGGAAGGTGTGTAACGTGTGATTGTTGCATTGACCATGACAGAGAATTTTGAGCAGAGAATTTGCATCAAATTTTGCCAAAAGCTTGGCAATACCTGCTCAGAGGCCGACACAAAGTTTTCAAAAGGGTTTCATTGTTCTCAACACAATCAAGGAGATCTTGTGCAACTGAAATCCAAGTGTCTTTTTAGTCAGCTGAAAACTGTTTGGGCGGACAAACATTTCATATCCAAAACTTCAGTGCTAATGGACTGAACATAACTGTAACTAATCTGCACATCCTCTGATAACTCACGGATGGTGATTTGACGATTTCCCCCTCACAGCTGCAATGTTTTTCTCATTTCGTTTGTCAATCCCAATGTTCCACTGGTACTTATTTCATTGACCCCGAAAGGATGAAAAGTAAAGTTGACCTCAGTGAAGTTTGAACTCAGAATGTAAAGATGGACAAAATGCTGCTAAGCATTTTGCCCGGTGTGCCAACAGTTCTGCCAGCTTGCTGTCTTTAACAACAGCTTAATAATGATGCAGTTATTTTACTGTATTCTTCATTTTTTTTTTTTTAATTTACTGAAAAAGAAACAGTATATTTCAAGTGATGAAATATGGTAACAACAAAAGGTAAATAATCAAACAATAAGAACACAGATAATCTTCAACATATTTTATCTTTGGCATTATTCCAGCAGTTCAATATAAAGTGGGACCTAATAAGTGATCCTGCTTCTGTGTATTTTGGTCCATTTGACCTACCATATAAATAATGCTACAAAGTGTTGTATGCTACTCATACTTGAGCTTGTGATCAAACCAGATACTGCTTAGTTAGGGATAATGTTTAGAGCAGCACTAATGTTGATTACTTCACTCTGCTTGACAGACAGCAGTGTTCCAAAATATACATTCGTACATGCGCGCATACATGCACACAAACACACGCAGACATACATACAGCCAGGCACAGCACACAACATTTACAATATACTTAGATGGGTAGAACAGTAGTTACATATGTGGCACATCATTAGTTGCACAAGAACACTGACAAAAATATCTAGGCAGCTAGTGGAGACTAGCTTGGAACTATAGACAGAGTCATAGAACAGTGTTTCCATTAGACAACAAGGTCAGCTCACTTAACCAACAATATCAAATTAATACTCACAGAATAGAAAAAATATTTCAATGAAAACAAACACAGATGCGAAATACTTATAACTTGACTGAAATCATTGAAAATTCTCTGCTGAATTTTCTCTTAGTTCAATATTCCATTCAGGTTTAAACATTGGTTGATTGAGGGGGGTGAAAAAAAAGGGGGGGAGGGGGTACCACTTCCTCCACCTATTTCAGAAAAAAAAAACAAAAAAGAAAAAACCCAATCAGATGAAACATAAGGAAAACTGTTTCAAATGATTTGAATATCTTTCTCAAAGGTTTCCTAATAATCATAATGTATTATTAAAAAGGAGACAACAGAAAAAAAAAAAAAAAAATTATTTGAAAAATTATTATTCCCAGCTTCAGAACAAGAAATGAAAGGGGGAGGGCGGACAAAATCAGTAACAAATGAGATCAGTTTTTTTTTCTTTTCCAAAGAATATTTACCTTATTATACAAAAGTTTTTGAAATCCAATTTTAAGAAGCATTATATAAAAATATACACAGATACGAATTTATATAATAACATTGCTCAGAAATGAAAAGAAAAAAAAAAGAAAAAGGAAAAAAAAATTTTTTAATCAATAATATAATTACCAGTTAGTAAGGATTAATACATGAGAACATATTTTGCCATGTAATTTTGAAAAATGATGGAGGAATGGTCTTTTTTATTATTATTATTATTATTATTTTTTTTTTTTTGTTAAATGGAAGCAATGTGGAATCGGTCTTTCAGAGTACGGAATGGGAGAAAGAGAGCAGTTATTGTTTTCAAAATTAAAATCTTGCAATCAAGAGAAGGAAAGGGGGGGGGGAGAAAAAAAAGAAGAGAGAAAGAGAAAAATTGCAAAATAGTAGACATGAACACTGTTTTTTTACCACCCGTTTTGAGAAATTGAAATAAAAAAAAAACAAAAAGTAAAAACTTCCCTGCCAGTAAAGGCCGCTATAAGTCAATGACACGCATGGAATGGGATCAAACTAGAGTTGACACACACTTCCTCTAGTTTTAAACTGTGAAATGG
The DNA here is from genome assembly GCF_046866305.1 of Octopus bimaculoides. Classification (NCBI taxonomy): domain Eukaryota; kingdom Metazoa; phylum Mollusca; class Cephalopoda; order Octopoda; family Octopodidae; genus Octopus; species Octopus bimaculoides. Next base: position 7,050,114 of record NC_142953.1, read on the forward strand.
TTATTTTTTATTATTTTTTTTTTTTAAGATTTAGCAATTTATTAACTGTGGAAAATGTCACAGTTGATTGTCATATTGATTGAATGGGGTTTTTTTGGTTTTTAAAGAAATAACTGAAAATATTTTAAAAATATATTCTAATTATATTTATAGGGGTTTCATTAACAATACCATTCCCAAGGTAATCATTTATTGTTTCATGATTTCTGATTCAGAAATGTCAAGGACAGCATAGAATAATAATTAATATATTAATAATATATATATATATATATATATCAGTTTGTAATAGCTGAAGCAGTTGGACAAATTGACCAAAAGTGATACAGAATAATCTGAGAACAGACAGAATAACAGAATTATTAAAAGAATCATGCCTTCAAATGAGCAGCAGTAATGGAAATAGTGGAATAAATTTTTGTATTTTTTAGGATATTTTTCCCAGCCAGACTCTGCATGTTTGTGATCCACTAATGCTTCAAACATCACTCTAAAGAGAGAAGCAACTGAAAATAGTTTGCCCCCAGTAAAGGGGGGGGGGGAGGCTAATGAAAACACTTGATCTAATCTGGTCACAAGTTTACTGTCAACAAAAACATATCAATGACACAAAGAGTAAGGGCTGGGGCTGGAAGGGGGTGGGGTGGAGTTTAATGAAGCAATGAGTACAAAAATGAAGCATTTTTCATTGCTTTTGGCAATCTGAGGTAAATCCCATTCATATAAACCTTTCTTTAACTTTTCCTTTTTTTTTTTTTTTTTTAGTGCTGTACAGAAATGCCACAAGGAATTGAAAGTTTTGATAGAACAAAAATTAAGAATGAGCAAAAAGCAAAAACAAAAAATAGAGTAAAGTAATACAAGAAAAAGAAAATCTTATGGGAAGGGATGATGTGAATAGATAAAAATGATACAATTTATAGAATATACTCTCTCTTTACACTTCTAGTAAATAATAAATCTGCCCCACCACTCAACAATCCTGAAACACTTCTCACAGGTAATATATATATATATATATATATATATACACATACACACACACTTATTGGAATGATTTCCCTCATTTTACAGTTACATATATAATAACCAAGTTTTCTAGAAGGTTAGTGTTAAAAATAAAAGTTGAAATCTTGAATTTGAAAGAACTACTCCAAACCTATTTAACTCGAAGATTTATTTTGAACTCATGTAGCTGAGTTGTCAAGGAATATGCTGTTATGGTCAGAGTCAGGTACTGAATAAAGTCTTTCTGTTTGAACAAATGTGATAACAATAGAAATGACTGATTAATAACCAACATATTAGTTCTTATCAGTGGTTATCGTTTATCTTTTTTACTTGTTTCAGTCATTAGACTGCGGCCATGCTAGAGCACTGCCTTGAGGTGAAAAAAAAGTAGAAATCTGGAGCTGAGAATTGTCAATTGATGTATATTTTTTTTGTATATAAATACTACTGAGGTGAATTTAGCAAAATATAGAAATAGTTAATAGAACTCCTATACTTACAGGTAAAGATGATTTTTAAAACTGTGTCCATTTGAAATATAGTTAATTTAATTGGTGTTTCACCCTTTAGCATTTAAACTGGCCCTTGCAGGCCTAAATATTCTACCTCCTTTTTATTATGTTCAAATCGACCAGATCAGATCTCTCATACCTATCTTACAAAGTCACTCTAAAAATAAACAATCACATCACTGAAGTCTCAAAGCAACGAGATAATGTACGATTAATTCAAAACAGTGTAAATGAATATGCATTAGATTTAAGAGTAATCTGAATGCTAAAGGGTTAAATTCACATCTCTGAGAGAAGCAGATATCATGTAGTTAACTGAGAGAAGCAGATATCATGTAGTTAACTGAGAGAATCAGATATCATGTAGTTAACTGAGAGAAGCAGATAGCATGACAAACTGCTTATCCAAAAGTCACATGTTCAAATCATTCCTTTACTCATTAGTTTTACCATTTCAGTTTGAGGATAATATAAAGTGTAACTGTAAATTTGATTGTTCTAGAATTAGACTTTTGACCGAAAATAACATCTTATTACAACTGTACACTGATTGAAGACACCAGTACATATAAGTAGAGTAATTTCTCTTTGTCTAATAAATAATGTGGTCTCACAGACAAATAGAAAAATGATGTGTGACTATTGATGAAATAGTCAAACTTATAATATAGATCAGTGAAATGATCTGACTGAGATAATTTGTAACCAAGAAATCCAATAGGTAGCAATAATTTCTGAATAGAACTGTTTTCTTTCTCATTTGTGGTTTTCTTTATTATTATTTTTTTTTCAAGAATAATATTGAAGAATTTGTAGAATTTCCCTGCGCATTCATCTAACGATAAGAGTAAAACGTTTATTTGGTAATCTATAAATGGTATTATTAGATTAGTTTGTGTCTTGTGTTACAACAAAGTGCATCAAAAACAAATGAATGCTGTGAAAATGTTGCAAAAAATTTGTAAAAGGAGGGAAAAAAAAGAAAAGAAAAAGAAAAAAAATTATATACTCCCGCAATATTTTTTTTTTTTTTTAAATCCAAAAATGAAGAAGAGAAGAAAATGTTTTCCCTTTTGGTGGCTCTCATTGGTAGCACTAATGACAAGGTATTTGACAAGATTAATTGATCTTTCAGAAAGAGGTAGACAGCTGAAATTAACAAAACATTTGGCTCAACAGTAGAGAATAGGATCTTCAACAGGGTGAAAATAAATGAAACCAAAACTTTATATTTAACTTTTGTGTGTGTATGTGTGTGTGTGTGTGAAAATATTTTCATATCTACTTCAGAAAGTCTGCTTTCTTACATGAAGGGAGAAGGGTCTAGCAAAGAGATTCGCTAAAAACAGGAGAGCGACACAAAGAAAGACAAAAGGTAAAGTGCCATCTATGATAAACATTAAAGGTTCATTATTATAGATTTGTGTTCCTATAAATTTTTGCACTACAGCTGACTAGTCTGGCTATTTGAAGTTTATTTAAAGTATATCAATACAATTTGTTCTCTACAGATGAATAATGAAATGATATAACAAAGGCAGCTAATGGGAGAATGACATACATTGTATGACCATACTCACTTCTCTCATTCACCTTCCTAAGTCCATTACTAAATAATAGTAAACGGTTAATTACCCGAAGCAGTTGTATTTGATTAGTTTTACTAATGAAGCCAATCCTATTTTATTTAACTATTTAAACTTTAATAAAAGAATGAAATCTTATCACTAAAAGTTTAACCCTTTAGAATTTAAACTGGCCATATCTGGCCCATATATTCTACCTGTTTTATGTTCAAACCAGCCAGATCTGGCCTGTCACTCTTTCCTTACAATGTTGTTCTAAAAATAAGCAATCACGTCATTGAGATCTCAAAGCTATAAGATAAAGCATAATTAATTCAAAACAATGTGAATAAATATAAGCATTACATTTGAGACAATAAACTGAATGCTAAAGGGTTAAGTAAAAAAAAAAAAAAAAGAAGTTCTGATTCGATAATCTATAAAAGTTGGGGGAAAAAAAAGGTTGTTTGAATATAAATTTATCAGCCTTGCATGTAGAGAAATTTTATAAAACATATAAAAATATTTTCCTGGATTAAAATATTTTGACATGAGCCAAAGGCTATTGTAGATTGCATTGCCACCATTCTTTATGAAAATATACTTCCTGAAATTGGTATTTATTATGGTATTAGATGTAAGTATATAGATCAATACTGGACCGCAGTCGATTATCATCTGACTAAGGCTACACCAATTCTGATCCCAGAATGAGCATTTTAATGTTATGTGTAACTACAGTTTGTCTGTCTAAGCACCAATCATGTACATGTCTGTCCATTCTATGTCGATAATTTAAGGATTAAAGTAAGAAAATAATATTTTCCACGTTTAAAAATATAGAGTATATTTAATGATTGTTTCAAAAACAAACAAATGAACAATATCTGTTTAAACTTCACCGACAGAACAGCAAATTGTCAGTAAAGGTATTGTTATTACACTTTAACCCAAGCTGGTATTGGGGTTTGAACAATGTTAACCTCCTGAATCATAACATTTATGATAAAGGAAGAAAAGCATTCAGAAGATATACATTTTCGTTAAAATATTTTGATAAGTTAGTTTTTCGAATATCTTACAATACAAAAATAACTTGTTTCACTTGAACTTCCGTCATTAAAATTCATTGTTAAAAAGCTTTAAGTGAATTGTGGTCAGTAGCTAGTTTCAAAGCTTAAATAACTCCATAACCATTTAAAATACTAAGAAGAAAAAAACAACAACTTAAAAACCACACTGTAAGTTAATTTGAGACAAAAACAAAAATGTCTTCTACAGATAAAAATTTGAATAAAAAATAAAATCAGTCACCTTTGATATAGAGGTCTTAACCCTCAACCCTTTCACATTTAAAGTGGCCATATCCGGCCCATATATTCTACCTGGTTTATGTTCAAACCAGCCATAGTCACCCTGCATATTGTACCTGTCTTATGCTCAAACTGGCCAGATCTGGCCTCTCATACATACTCTACAATGTCATTCTAAAAATAAACAACCACATCATTGGAATCTCAAAACTATGACATAATGCATGATTAACTCAAAACAATGTGAATCAAGAAGCATTATATTTCCTAGAGAACACAATTTGTCGGCCTCACTTTTTAAACCTTGACCATCCAGTCATTTGACAACTTCCTAGGATTACACTATGCTATGTATCCTTTTTCTTTAAGCCTTTAGCAGTTAAAATGATCATATCCAGCCCAAATATTCTATCTGTCTTATGTTCAAACCAACCAGATCCGACCTCTCACGCCTACCCTACAATGTTACTCTAAAAATAAGCAGTCACATCATTAAAATCTCAAAGCTACAAGGTAATGCATGACTAATTCGAAGCAATAGGAATAAATAAGCAATATATTTGAACAGAGTAATCTGAATGGCAAAGCGCTAAACCATTACAATTAACAGTTTAGGTAGCATCGTTAATCTCTTCAAAGTCTCTTCCATAGGTATTGTTTACACTGAAATAGATTTCATACGTAGATGATGATGACAGTCCAGGAAGACTTTCACATAGCTACACACTATACTCTGATGATGACAATTAGCTTAAGATAGTGAGAATGTATCAAGTTAACCATCCAATGAAATCTCCATGAAAATAGTTAGGAATCATAGTAGCAATAGAAGCTTTGTTGGCAGAGTTTCTTCAAGAATACATCATTGTTTTCAAATCAGTATGCCAGCTTTTAATAGTCAAAGAATTTGCACTAGAAAACAGGTGATAAAAATTCTGATTTTTATCCTAATTTTTTCCTAAATAGTCTAATAATGATAACTTTGCATTTATAGATTGATTAAGTAAAAAGCAAAATGAAACAAAGCCTGAAAGAGTTGATTGATCTTACAATTTCTAGAGTCTTGTCACTTTGAGTTAGAAGGTAAGAGCTTCAGGTTGTTATCAAAGCAACAGAAAATAATTACAATTAAGGTAGGTAGATAGATGGATGGATCGATTGATGGGTAGGTAGATAACCAGACAGATAAATAAAACAGATAGTTGTTTATATATATATATATATATATATATAGATAGATAGATAAAGAGAGAGAGAGAGAGATTAGAAAGCAGATCTTCTTTGTTAGATTCAAGACAGAAACATTTGAGTGTTTGGTTAAGTAACTCCAGCCAAATAAATAAAACGTCAAAGAGAATTTTAATACTTTGGTTGAAATAAGAGATTCCATGAATGGCAAAAAAAAAAAAAAGAAAATAAAGAAAAAAGACGGGGAGGAAACAAAAAAAAAACAAATAAAGAACAAAAACAAAAATGACCCATTTTGAAGCCCATTTTTTTTTTCTTTCTTTTTTAAATAGAGATTTGGAAAAAGATATAAAAATATCAGTGACAACATTAAAATAAATAGAGAAAATTGAGTTTCTTTTATAACAGTTTTTTTTTTTTTTTTGGTTTTGTCTTGTTTTACATTAACAGCAGAAATAATCAAAATTTTTTGAAATAACCAAAAAAAAAACCAAACAAAAATGAAAACAACAGAAAAAATGTGTTTCTAGAAAAGTCTCCACAACATAAATTATTAAGTTATTATTTATATTTAAGTCCTTTTTTTTCTTTTTTGCTTTGGCATTGCTAATTAATGACCATTTATTTTATTTCAGAGACTTCAATAACACAGAAAAAAAAAAAAAAAAAAAAAAAAATAATAATGTCTAAAACAACTGCAGCAGCAGATGTAGCAGCAATTAAGAACTACACACATGCACACACAGTTGTAGAATATATACATTATATATACACACACACACATACATATATATACATACACAATATATATATATATATATATATATATATATATATATATATTCGTTCAGATGTTGCGAGACAAATAATAGATCCCAATGTACATATGCTTCAGAACAAAGCATTAGTCGAGTACAGTCTGACAATAAGAAAATGAAATGACAAAGGAATACAGGATTATCTTATGAACTCCATTAGCTCACAGCTGGATGAAAATATAAGGTGTTACTCAGGCACTCAACCCTTAGGAGCAGAAACAACTGTAAGCTAATGAAGCTCATAAGATAATCGTTTATTCTTCTGTCAAGCCATGATTGTTAGTCTGACGGAATATATGTTCGATTTTAGCTATGACTCACTGGGTGTTTAGTTCCCAAAGAGCCATAAGTGAAACAATGTATTTTGTCAGACTAATGATTAAGGATTGAACATCTTTTCTTTATCCACTCTCAGACTTAACTTTGAGTACTTTATTCTAAGTGGGCTAGATTACAGCTTCTTGAACTTGTTGCCCTTTAGAATAATATATATATATATATATATATACATATACATATATGTATGTGTGTATATATATATATATATATATATATATATATATATATATATATATGTGTGTGTGTATATTATATGTATGTGTATATACATACATATATATTATATGTATGTGTGTATATATATGTATTCATATATATATGTGCACACATATACACAAGCGCATACATACACACAGCATGACTTGACATGCAGGATATAATTATTAAACATAAGGCAGATATAATAATTGTCTACCTTGTTATGTTTTGTTTTGTTTTGTTTTGACTAGAGCAAAAATAATCTGGCAAATTGAAATGACAGAATTGACTATATTTTTTTTTTTTTGGTGTGAGTGAAACCCCCCCCCCCCCCAAAAAAAAATAAAGAGATATCAAAGCCTTGAGCACAACAACAACAACAACATCAACAACATAATGGTAAAATTTATGCATAAAAACTATAAAAAAAAAGAATGAAACCAAAAAAAAAAAAAGAATAAAAAAAACCTACACAAGTAACTAACTAATAATTCCAATGTACCCTTTTTTTCCAGCAGAATTTCTTAAGATTGCTAAGACTAAGACAATATTTGGAAGAACTGGACTGAAGACAACTGCACAAAATTCACATAAATGGATATAGTTATTTTTTCTGCTTTTTTTTTAAAAGTCTTTTTTACATTTTTTTTTTTCATTGAATGTTTTTTTCTTATTCATTTCATCATTAAATGATGTTCTTATTTATCCTTTGAAATATATACATATATATATATGTATATATATATATATATATATATATATATATATATATATATATATATATATATATATATATATACACACACACACACATATATATATATATATATATATATATATATATATATATATATATATGCGTATATATATAGATATATATATATGTAATTGATGTATTTCTGTCATTTAAAAAAAATTTAATACTTTAAAGAATTGGCAATCACTAACATGGATAGGGGGAGGAGAAAAAGAGGATATATTTATTGCTTAAGCCAACATGACACTTCTTTTCCTTTTTGACTTTGCTTCTCTATGAAATAATAAATATCTGAACATATATATATATATATATAAATATGTATATGTATATATACATACACACACATATATATATAGGAATGAGAACAAAAGGGAAAACTCTCTTAGTGTTCAGAATAGTAATGTACCCGTAATAAGTTTTCTCAGATACAGAAAAGTGCAGCATATATATATATATATATATATATATATATATATATACATACATATATATGAGTGGTTGGCGTTAGGAAGGGCATCCAGCTGTAGAAACTCTGCCAAATCAGACTGGAGCCTGGTGTTCCCATCCGGTTTCACCAGTCCTCAGTCAAATCGTCCAACCCATGCTAGCATGGAAAGCGGACGTTAAACGATGATGATGATGATGATATATATGCATATATTTTCTTAAAGTATTCCAATTGTTTGTTTTATGCTTTGTCTTTTTTTTTTTGTTGTGTGTGTGTGTGTTTTTATTTTTAATACCTCATACACTGGATAATTAATTGCAGAGCAAATTTTGGGAATGTAAATATAATGTGCCAATATATATGGATAATCAGTAAATAGATGGACTGAAATTTAGCAGGAATTTGTATCCTTTTGTCTTAAATAACTGAAGGAAAAGGAATGAGAAAAAGGTATGGTCTTCAGCTATTGCACTCAGAGTAACAACTGAAATATAGATAATAATAATAATAATAACAATAATAATGATTTCAAAATCTGGCACAAGGCCAGCAATTTCAAGGGAGTTGGGGAAGTCAATTACATCAATTCCAGTGCTCAACTGGTACTAATTTCATCGACCCCAAAAAGGATGAAAGGCAAAGTTGACTTTGGTGGAATTCAAACTCAGAACATAAAGACAGACGAAATGCTGCTAAGCATCTTGCCTGGCGTGCTAACAATATTGCGATCTTGCCGCCTTAAATGATAATGATAATAACAATCCTTTGTAATATGTGCACAAGGCCTGAAATTTGGGGGTTGGAGGCTAGTCGATTACAACGACCTCAGTGATAAACTGGTACATATTTTATCAACCTGAAAGGATGAAAGGCTAAGTCAACCTTGGCAGCATCTGAATTCAGAATGTAGAGTGCCAAAAGAAATGTGACTAAGTATTTTGTGTGACATGCGAGCAATTCTGTCAGCTTGCCATACTAATAACAACATTCCTTTATACTATAGGCACAAGGCCTGAAATATCGTGGGGCAGGGACTAGAAGATTACATCAACCTCAGTATTCAAATGGTACTTTTTTTTAACCAACCTTGAAAGGATGAAAGGCAAACTTGACCTCAGCAGAATTTGAACTCAGGATGTAAAGACACAAGAAATGCTAATGATAATGAGAATAATAATAATAATACTTTCTACAAAAGGTACAAGGCCTGAAATTTGGAATGGGGGGGAAGGTCGATTGCATCAACCCCAGTGCATAACTAGTACTTATTTCATCGATCCTGAAAGGATGAAAGGCAAAGTTGACCTCAGCCGAATTTGAACTCAGAACCTAAGGGCAGACAAAATGCCACAAAGCATTTTACCTGGCATGCTAACGATTCTGCCAGCTCACTGCCTTAATTATAATAATCAGAATAATTATAATAGTAGTAGTAGTATCTAGTTTGTATTCCTCCTTGTCATCTATCTTTCTCTCTCAAGCTGAGTCTCATTGATGAAAAACAATAATCAGTCTCGCTAATAATGACATGGCAGATTGTCTTTCAGAAAAACCAACCCCAAAAAACAACCATAATAATTATATATATATATATATATATATATAATAAAATATGAAATGTTTTGGTATTATTTATTCACCATTACACACGTTTCATTTGCTAATAGGAATTACAAAATTTTACACATTAGAGAGACATGTAAGGAATTTTCTATTGGAAATTCTTCGGATGGAGAAATCCCTTACATGTCTATCTAACATGTAAAACTTTGTAATTCCTATTAGCAAATGAAACATGTGTAATGGTGGATATAATGATATCAAAAAATTTTCTGTTATGCTTTATATATAATTTGAAATAAACTAATAATACAAACAACATCCAGGCCACTTAATGGAGGGTTAATACTCATATCTCACATCAACTATTGAAATGGAATTGTCAGCCCAAACAGAGAAAGTAAGAGTATATTTATACCGCAAAAAAAAAGAAAAGAAAGAAAAATTTCTCTGCATAAGCAATTCAACAATAGCTTTAGTAATATTAATATCAATTAATAAACAACTTATAGTTGCTACAGAAACATTATTTCCAAGATGAAATAGAGAAAAAAAGAAACGGAAAAAAAAAAAAAAAATAAATAACAGAGAAAAGATTAAAGAAAAGTTTCTGCTTCTTTTTTTTTTTTTTGTTTTGATGTTAGAAACAGAGAAACAATTCTTAAAATGAAGGTTTTTTCCAGAGCTGAAAATATAATAATGATTTATTTGATAGGCACATGCCTCAGATTTCTAGCAAAAAGGGAGAAATACAAGATGGTTTATGCACCCTCTCAAAAGCATTGGGAGATGCAAATGAAGGAAACAAGGGGCTGGAGTTAAGAATGGAAACCCAAGTCACAGACTTAGTTTCTTGGGAGTTTACCTTCATGAAATAATGCTACTAAGCACATTTAAGATGCTTACTAAATAACAAACAAACAGTTACTTATAAAAAAATTTCTTCAACAACTGTTTTTAACCTCAATAGAGAAAGGTGAAGTGTGTATGTGTCCATATATATATATATATATATATATATATATATATATAAATATGTGTGTGTGTGTGTGTGTAGTGTGCATGTATGTATGTATGTATATATAGTCATCTTCAGTGACTGCAGTGTGTATGTGTATATATGTATGTGTGAGAATGCATCTGTATGCAAGTCAATAGTATATCAGAGAGGATTCAACTTGCAGGCCTGCCATTGAGTTCATGAGAGAGAGAGAGAGAGGGAGAGAGAGACCGATCAAATGTACTGGGTATAAATATGGCTATTGGAAACAATATTTGTTGAAAAAATAAATTGGACCAATTCACAAGACATAGCCAAGAATTGGTGCATCAATCAAAAACTCTCTTCAGATAGCAGAGAAAGAATGAAAGAAAAAGGAGTTTTATATGTTTGTTATTATAAATACTTAATAAATTAAAAGAACATTAAATATATATATTTTTTTAATGTTGGGATAAATGGAGAAATTTAAAGAAAAAAAAAACAGTATATAGAAATTCATACAAATAGTCTCAAATTTCTGGTCCAAAGCCAGCAATTTTGGGGAGTGGGTAAGTCATTTACATTGACTCCAGTGCTCAACTGGTACTTATTTTATCGACCCCGAAAGGATGAAAGGTAAAGTCAACCTGGGCAGAATTTGAACTCAGAATGTACAGATGGACAAAATACTGCTAAGCATTTTGCCTGGTCTGCTAACAGTTCTACCAGTTCACCGCCTTATAAACTCATACAAATATTAAAGATTTCTTTTGACAAGGCAAAATGCCAAATATTGGAAAGGAGTTGCATACTTCAGGGACCCAACCCCAGAATATATTTCTGGCACATATTTGATGAAATCCTGAGGTGAATCCTAAGGCTAAGATGAACCAGATAACATTTAAACTGAAAATAATAGAATTACTAAACTACATACTGTGAATAATCCACTCCAGTGTTCAAGTGTCTTGGTCATCTCTATTACTTTTTTAAACATTAACATTGAACAGATATGAAAAAGATTGAAAGAAATTATTCCATTAATTTTCCCCCATTTACTCCATTAGTTTTCAAAACCGAACTTGATTTAATCATATGAGAAAATAAAGCAGGAGAGAAACAGAACTATTTAGTTACCTCAAAACTTATAAAGTTTGTCAACTGCACTTATCCAGAAAAAAAACAAAAAAAAACCAATGAAGAACTGAGACAAAACAGATTAATAATAATAAGCAATTTGTTGAAATTTGGAATGAAGAAAAACAGTTGCAGTTATAATCATAGGCCAGTGAATGAATTAAGCCAAAGTAAACAAAGAGAGAAACGTCATTGGAAGCTAGGTGTTGGTAGTTTGGCTAAAACAGTGCCATTTGAAAAGAGCAAGGATTTTACTTTTAATAATACAGTAGTTTAAAATGCTTTCCATTGTCCTGACACCAAAAAAATAGAGACTTAAGGTTTCTAGTTTCCAAGGCACTGAACAAACCCTGACAGTGTGATTTTACAAACTCCACAAAACAATAGAGTCCTTATAGATTGTAACCAGAATGTATTTGTAAATATGGTCAATGGGAATTGAGTGCATGCATGCTAGACATATGAATGAATGTAAGCAAAGATTTAATATTGGGATTTTTTTGCCCTTTTTTTTTTGTTTTTTTTTTTTTAGTTGTAATTTTCTTCAAACAGGTGGATGTAGATGAAAAGTCCTTGGAAACAGGAGCCAATAAGAACATTTGTGAAACTGCTTTTATAATGCATATTTGCTTAAAGGAAGCTAGATTTTAGATTGTTTTAGCAAAGTAAAGTAGGTAGTTGATCTACCGCCCTGAGTAATTTTGTTAATACACAAGAACAAGATCCTGAGAGTTAAGTATGAGAAATGGACATATATATATATATACACACAGACATAGTGAGTTAACACCTCTGATAGTAGATGGACACATACACACTCACACAGACACTTTTATGCAAACACACACAAATAGAGAGAGAGACAGACAGACAGACAGATACAGTAGTAACACCACTGATAGTTGTTGTGTAAATTAGCAGTTAGTGGTCAAGCAAGTAGATTTAAAAGATAATTAATAATTACAAATTGGACACAAAAAAACCCAAAATCTATCAATATTGCTTCAATTGGACTAGTTGAGGACAGAATTTTTTTGACACAAGATACTTGTTTGGAAATAGTTAATTTACTGAGTGCTTCCACCAAACAACAATGCTGAGACATTGGTAGTTAGTCAATCAAAGATATATAAACAGATGTAACCAACAATAAATAATACTATACAATACAACAAAAGAGCAAGTTTATCAACAAAAAGTATAGAAGTTTTCTATTCATTTATACATTTATAAATTATCATTAAAAATCAAAAACAGAAAAAAAAAAGAACTCTCCAAAACAAGCCAGTTTGCATAAAGTATTGAAATATAAAATGAAAGAAATATCAGTTTATCAAAGATATAGAAGCAATTAGACCCGTCTGGAGAGTGCAGTAATTAGTTTGTTCAGTAATTAAAAGCTACTTATGTTACTTAATATCAGATACCTATTTTTTAATCTACCTAAAAAATATTCAATATATATTGTGGTTGACTAATGGCATTATATTCTCCATGTTAAAAAATGGAACTGCAGTTAGAATTTAGGATAGGCAACGAATTTTACCAGATTTTGAGAAATATACACATCAGGGAAATATCGATATTCCCTCAGGAAAACATGCAATAAATTGCACAGATATCACTGTTGTTATGTGGTTAGCTTAATAACTATATTTAATGGTTTCTCATAAAATGCCACATCATCAAAAACACTGAAGTCCACTTGATTCTTAAAACAAGTCAAACTTACATCACTTCTACAGCTATCATTATTCTTATTACTATCACTATCATTACTATTATTATTATTATTATTATCATCATCATCATGATCATCATCTTTTTCATCAGTATCTCTACTGTTATTTGAAAAGTAACAGTTGAATTTCAAACTACTCATACAGAAAAACTTCCAAGTGAAATGGAATCACATTTTTTTTAATATTCTGAAATTTATATTCTGAAGTTCTCAGTCAAATAAAATAATATAATGTATGTTTGCATTCATATGCACAAATATATGTGCATGTGCGTGTACATAAATATATATACATATGTGTATACATGTATGTATGTGTTATAAGACTACTGGGCAACTGGTATTTAAATAGGTTTTGTTTTAATTACTGATATTTGGCATGTAAAACCAAAGCTGAGGAGAAGAACAGAAGTTTTATTTTGAAGAGAATTCCTAAAATAGTTACCACCTACAATTCTACAATTATTTCTGGCAATTTGATACATTAGAAATCGAGAACATGGACAACCTGCGCAAATAAAATCTTTGTCTGCTAGAGAAAATTCCAACAGTGGAAGAATGCCTAGCTATGACTTGTGCTTCTAAAAACAAGACACAAAAAGTTAAATTAAATTAAAAACAATCTTAACAAGAGAAGAATATCTACAAATGACTTGCGCTTCTAAAAACAAGACTTAAAAACAAAGTTAAATTAAATGAAATGAGTTAAAAACTAAAATGACAGGAAAATGGTTGATGAAGATGGTTGTGGAAGTAAACTCAACTCACAGACTGACTAAAATATAAAAAGAGAAAGGAAACTGGTAAACATCACTAGATGCATGATAAGAATGAAGATATATACACACATACATACATTCAAAAATCGAAACAGAGAATGAGATATTTTTATGTAAAATGTCAAAATTTTCCAGTAAATTTTTTCAGATTTTCTTTCTTCTGTGTCAGCAAGCAAGGAATTGCTTCCAAATATTAAATAAAATATCAAGCTAACAATATGAAAAATAAAATTAGCACATATGTAAAATATTTTAAGAAGCCTGAGTTAAGATGAGGTATTCCAGTGTAGCAGTTTAAAAGACTTTACACAATCACATGAATAAAACAAGACTAATTTACAAACCATTATTTAGGAAAGAATTTAAAAAGGCAAGGTTGGCACTATTCACTGACAAATATGTATATGTGTGTGTGTGTATGTGTGTGCAAGCTTGTGCATATATAGATACACTAGGCAAAGTGTATGTATATAAATATACATATACAGAGAGAGAAGGTATGGTATTACAGGTCCAACAGCTGTTTCTGAGGACTCAGAATTACATAATGATGTTGGCAGATGGAGTTTGCACAATGTCAAGAATATGCAACTAATATTTGATGCATATAAACATTATTATAATTCTGGCCTCCATCTTCAGGGTGGAGAGATTGATATCTAACCATTAGTTTTCTCTCTCCATATATATGTATATATTTACATATGTATATATATATATATCACATATATTTGTATGTGTGTGTACATGCATATATAAAATATGTATATATTTATATATAAATATATATAAATATCTATATAACATATACACACGTGTATACAAGTATATACATACATCAATCATACATAAATACATACATACACCTTCACACAGATATCTATACATCAAGCTATATAAACACGTGTGTGTATGTATATGGTTGTGTGTGAGCATGTGTATATGAGAGCATGTGTATATATGAGATGACTATGGGTATTTTTATATGTAACTAACAAGACATGCTATGACAGACTAGCCAGAACTAATTAATGCATAAAACCATCTCTGTTGCTGTGCCCATTTCACTGAAATCTCTATTTGGGAAACAGGATCAAACAATTTCAAAGTCTGGCTTTACCAAACTGAAACAACGGAATGAAACGGCTGTTTAGAATGGATACTACGACCTATTGGACATTAAACAGCAAATCTAGCAAACATGGCTGAGGAGTAATGACATCCTCATGCACTCACAAGTGGGCGACACCAACAGATTTGTGAGTGTGCAGACACACACACACACACACATATATATGAATATATATATATATATATATATATAGATAGATATGAATATATATATATATATGAATATATATATATATGAATATATATATATATATATATATATATAGATATGAATATATATATATATATATATATATAGATATGAATATATATATATATATATATATATATATATATATATATATATATATATATATAGATATGAATATATATATATATATATATATATATATATATATATATATATATATATAGATATGAATATATATATATATATATATATATATATATATATATGAATATATATATATATATATATATAGATATGAAT
>NC_142953.1:7071585-7109085 GCF_046866305.1 Octopus bimaculoides
AATTTCTCTCATTCTAGCATGCTCTGCTAGACTAATACAAAATATTGACTTATTTCACTGGACCCCTATTTTGTAAAATTAAACATAAACAAATACAAATAATAACAGGGTCCACTGCTGGTCCCTTTCATAGGTTTTGGACTAGTCGATATTCCAAGTAATCTGGCAAACAATCATATCACTGGATCCCAAAACGAATCTCATTTGGCACAGTTTCTCGCAGACTTCATTCACCAGCAAATCCTGACCAGGAGTCTTGATTTTCAACGAATTTCCTTTTCTTTGAATAATGTTCAATTTTTGATTCCAGGCTCTCTGTAATAACAACAACAACATGAAAGAGATTGGCAAAATGAAAAAAAAAAAAAAAAGAAAAAATCTTTTTAACGCAGCACCAGCATGGGGTGTGTTAACACAGTACCAGGACAGGTGTGTTAACGCAGCACTGGCACAGGTGTGTTAACGCAGCACTGGCACAGGTGTGTTAACACAGCACTGGCACAGGTTGTGTTAATGCAACACCGGCACTGCAGCACAAGTACAGATATGTTAACGCAGCACAGGCGTAGGTTTGTTAACAAAATATAGGCATGGGTGTGTTAACACAACACCAACACAGGTGTGTTAATGTAGCACCAACATGGGTGATTTTTAAGTGGCACCGGGCACCTGAAAGAACAAGTCTGTAGGTGTGGAAGACAGTGACCTTTACTTAGCTTGACGTGTCTTATCAAGTACAACAAACTGCCAGAGTACAGAAGGCCATATGTTTTCAATTTAAAATTTGTGAAACTTACCACATGTTTGTCTTTGCAACAGAGATTTTGTAATGTCTTGGTTTACAGCCAGGTGTTAACCATTCACTTGGGCAAGTATTGGCTCACTCAGCTCACACCATGGAGCTATATCAGTATCTAAGACAAGAATAAAACAAAAACAATAAGCAAATGAATAATCATGTCAAAATAGAGAAACAGAGAATTTAATATGAAAGAAATTAATTTTGTGATACATAAAGGCACTTTACCAAGCTAAATTATATAATTATATAAGTTTACAAAGAATAAGTTCTGGGGTATATTTCTTTGACTAAAAGGTAGTGCTCCAGCATGGCTGCAGTCAAATGACTGAAGAAAGTAAAAGAATAATTCTTTCTAATTTTGAGACAATATGTTTGAGCATATTGCATCAATCCCAGCCCTCAGCTGTACTAATTTTATCAACCTTGAAAGGAATGCTAGGTGAAGTTGACCTCAGTGGAATTTAAAACTAGAATGTAAGAGAGCTAGAAGAAATACTACTAAGCATTTTTGTCTGACATGCTAACAACTCTGCCTGCTCACTGCAGTTAGATATAATGGAAGCAAGATTTCAAGTTTATGTCTAGATTCAATAATTTAATACATACCGGTTTCAACTTTGTGGCTGTTGAGTCCTTCAAGCATTTGTTTAACCATAGCTGCTCTACAAAGGAAAGAATGAAAAACAATTAGATAACACACAAAGTACAAGTATACCTTCATCAAAAGGTTAAATTTAACCAAAATTGAAATAATAAACTCACAAAAACGGTTTCCTTTGTAATATTCTATCTGAATTAGACTTAACCCTTTATCATTTAAACCAGCTATCTCCGGCCCAAATATTCTATTTGCTTTATGTTCAGACCAGCCAGATCTGGTCTCTGACACCTATCCTTCAATGTCATTCTAAAAATATAGAACCACATCATCAAATCTTCAAAGCTATGAGATAAGATATGATTAATTTTTAAACAGTATGAATAAATAACCACTACATTTAACAGAATAATCTGAATGCTAAAGGGTTAACTTTCTATATGTAATCATCATCATCATCATCATCGTTTAACGTCCGCTTTCCATGCTAGCATGGGTTGGACGATTTGACTGAGGACTGGTGAAACTGGATGGCAACACCAGGCTCCAATCTAAATTTGGCAGAGTTTCTACAGCTGGATGCCCTTCCTAACGCCACTAAAAATTAATTCTGAAAAAAAAAAAAAAAAAAAAAGGCTAATGGACAAAGAATCTTAACCTTTTTGATACTAAACTGCTTCTGACCAATCTTGGTTTGTATACAAATTTCCTATTTTAGAGATACAAAGTTCCTGATACAAAGTTCATTCCATCAAAATTCAAAGCTGATTTGTGTTTCAAACTTCAGAATAATAATGGCAGGGGCGTTTCATAAAATGCTTCAATATTTTAAAAATTAACTGAAGCAAAAGGCATCATATTGGAACAGAAATATGGCAACAAAAGGATTAATTCAAACACAAACTACAATCACTTTAACCCTTTCGTTACCAACCCGGCTGAAACCACCTCTGGCTCTGAGTACAAATGTCTTGTTTCCATAAGTTTTGAATTAAAATCTTTCACCAAACCTTAGCCACAATTTATGTTCCTGACACCAGCTGAATGATAACTAAGTTATTTTACTAAATTCTTTTTTATATTTAAAGTAATTGAAAGAAACACGGAGCATCTCAAAATAAATACAGTAACGAAAGGGCTAATGACAGTATTAAAATTGATAAAGAAACTTACTTGATTGCATGTTGGGCCCACACCTTCTGGAAATGTCGGATATTTTCTTCATGACAATCTACAAACGAATTGAAGATAAAGTTTTCAAATATGACATCAACAAAAGCAGTTACAACAAAATTACAAACACATATAGCAGTGTAAACATGTCAATGTTAGAAAAGAGTTCGCTTTGCCACCGTGTCCTTCTGAATTTGAATCTACTGCACAGCACCTTGGGCAAGTAATATCTATATATACAGACTGTACGATTTTAATCTCGAGCAATGCTAGATATCTCTGCTAGTATAATAATAACCCTCATTTGCCATCATGTGTGTGTGTGTGTGTGTGTGCATGCATGTGTCTTAACTGGCATTATAAAAGTAATATCAGATTAAAATAAATACTGTGGTTGATATGATCAACTAAAACATAAAACACTCAAATGTAGTGCTCCAGCACGGCTGCAGTCGAATGACTAAACTTAATTTAAAAAGAGAAAAAAGTGGGAGGGAATGTAACTGACCAGCTTCAATGACCCAGTCCAGATCTTCTTCTGAGAAATGGCAATCAAACAGCACCAAAGGAAGTTCTGAAAATGACAAAGAGATACATGAAATGCACAATAGCACTACAGAATAACAGGTGGTCATTAATGGTCTCAAGGCATTTATTTATACAAATTTAAATATTCCAACTGAACATCAAAAGTTTTTACAAGTGTGGAATGAACTCTTACTGGTATATATCATCATCATCATCATGTCGTAAAACCACGATACTCTAAAACTAAGGTACCACATGAAAAGCACTGGTGATGGTACCACATAAAAAGCACTAGTGATGGTGCCATGTAAAAAGCACTGGTGATGGTACCACATAAAAAGCACTAGTGATGGTGCCATGTAAAAAGCACTGGTGATGGTGCCACATGAAAAGCACTGGTGATGGTGCCACATGAAAAGCACTGGTGGTGGTGCCACATGAAAAGCACTGGTGGTGGTGCCACATGAAAAGCACTGGTGATGGTGCCACATGAAAAGCACTGGTGATGGTGGTATTTAAAATGCTCCCAGTATTTCCTGTAAAGTGGTTGGCATTAGGAAGAGCATCCAACTGTAGAAACCAAACCAAAACACACTATGGAATCTGGTGCAGCTCCTGTCAATCTGTTCAACTCATGCCAGCATGGAAAATGGACGGATGTACAAAAATGATGATGATGTATCAAATGTTTCTTTTATTTCAATATTGTTTTTACTTTTTTTTTATTGAATACAAATCTATATTTCCATGAAACAAAATATTACTTATTCTGGGCATAAAACAATGGGTCGTGCAATAGTGGTGATGCAGATGATGCTGATGATGATGGTTATTGGATTGTTCTGTTGGAACTGAATGAGAGATGTCAAATGGAATGTTGGAACCACAAACACAGAATATGACATTTACAGGAGAGACATTAATTAACAAATGAGACATGTGGAGTCATCCAAACAACCACAGTACAATTTATTGTGGGGTGAGGGAGGAGAGAGGGAGGGAGGAAAAGGGAAGGTGAGAGAGGGGGAGGAAGGACAGAAAGAGAGGAAGAGAGGTGAGAGAGAAGGAGGAGAGAAAAAGGGAGGGAGGACAGAAGGGGGAGAGAGGATGGAGAGGGTAGGAAGAGAGAGAAATGGAAGGTGAGAGGGGGGGAGGAAGGAAGAGAGAGTGAGAAGGAAGAAGAGAGAAAGAGAGAAGTAGAAGAAAAGAGAACTTAATGGAAAGGGTAATTATCAATAATGTTAAATCAATCAATATGCTGTTCAAGCTTACCGGAAGCCATGTTGTATTGGGGTCTCCGTGGTGTTTTTTCAATGTTTAGCAGTTCCTCTATAATCTTCAAAGAAACAAAGGTTAATCAATTAATTATCATTAATAATTATATTACATTGTCTTGTTTGTACATTTAGAGTAGAAAATTATGGAAAAAAAAAAAAATTTAAACATACATAGGTGTAAATGTGGCTGTGTGGTAAAGAGTTTGCTTCCCAGCCACATGGTTATGGGTTCAGTACCACTGCGTGGCACCTACAGCTTTGGGCTGACCAAATTCCGGTCCAGGAATTGAAACCACAATCCTATGACCATGAAGCCAACACCCTAACCACTAAGCCACATGCTTCTGTTTTTATTTTCCAGAATTTCAATATGAGTCATTTCATCAAACTAAATGGATAATTAAGAATTCATGAATAAATTGATTACCTCTGGAGATTCTTTGCCTTCTCCAATGAGAAATAATACAGCAATGATACAACGTATTTGGTGCCAAAGAAAAGCTTGTCCAACAATACACAACTCGCAAATTTCATAGCCATTTGGTCTACAAGGAAAATAAAACAACTGTTGTAGTAGATAATTGAAATTATTTATGTCCCAACTAATTACATGGAAGTTAGCAAAGATTAAAAGACATTTTGTCTTTTTTTCATGATAACTGCCCGGAATAGTCACTATAAGAAGTTTTGCCGTATAGGAAAATTTGCCGCAAGACAAATTCACCACATGGACACTGATAAAACGTATTATATCAGCATTTTCGAAATAACAAAAGGTTTTATAAAAGCATTAAATAGTCAAGTCTTTATTCAATGTCAAAACAGTAAAAAAACATGAAGACATTTAAAACAAAATTTTTTACAGAAATTTTTTACAGAGAATTTTCCAATGGCAAAAGTGTTTAAGGTAATATTTCCTTTAACTGGAAAAAGGGAAAAATCTAAGAGACAACACATGAAGGACAAACCTGATTTTTAAAGTCACTTTTAGTTTATATTTTCCTGTTAAATATTAACATGTTTCAATCATTCCATTTTTTCAGTTCAACAGACAACACACTCTACTTAACTCATCTTTGATTACACTGTCACAAAATTTATACATTTTTGCTGTATTTTGTCCTATTTGCTTCTATCCAGAAATCAAAGGAAGTGACTACTATTCCCTTCAAACTTTGCTTTTGTGACCTGGACATCAATGTTTTGAAATTGACCTATTTTCCATTCAAGCAATATCTCATAGCCTCAAATATGTTGATGATGTGATTGTCTATTTTTAGAATGATATTGTAGGATAGGTGTGAGAGGCCCAATCTGGCCACTTTGAACATGAATCAGGTAAAAGATCTGAGCCAGATATGGCCGGTTAAATGGCCATATCTGGCTCAAATAAAGGGTTAAATGGGGGAAAAATAAAGGGATTGTTTCAAGAACCAAGTGAAAATGAAGTCACTTACCCTTGTTCTACAACCATAATGTCAACAGAAAGAATTTTCCTTTTACAGCTCACAACCCCATTGGCTACATCCAATTTACAGAAGTTTCGGAAATCATGCTCTCCAACTAACTTTTGACTTGCTTCAGCCATCAACTGTTAAACAGAAACAATAAAGCCTTTCAAATATATTTACCACATTCTACGCAATGTTTTTATCTCAACAGGCAGACCGGTGGTTCTCGACCATTTTTGTGCCTATGGAGCCCTTTGGTTCCTATTTCACTCTTCTCGACCCCATAGCCATTCAATGTTTAAAAAAAGTCCTAGAACATTTTTATAGTTAGATATTATTAGGAATTTTATGAAAAAAATTTTTGAAATATGTTTTATATTGTAGAATAATACAGCAATGATACAACATATCCGGTGCCAAAGAAAAGCTTGTCCAACAATATACAACTCGCAAATTCCATATTTTAGAAAACTAATTTATCACATGTAAATTTTAACAGCAAAATCTTATGTGGATTTCTAAGGGCCATGAGGACCCCAGTTGAAAACCAATGATGTAGGCCTTACTTGGCTCTATAAAATGACTCTGTCTTGATATATGCCAAATTATCATCCATAATATAACACACAATATTCCCATCTCATATTTACTTTGTCAAGTCAACCAAGACAAGTTGATAAACCAACATAGTCTTTGTTGTGATAATATAGTGAACACAGCTGGCCAAATGGTTAACAAGTTCACTCCCTCAATATGAGACCCTGGGTTTCAAATAATTCAAGAGTCCATAACAGTCTCATATTCACACAAGATGGGGGATTCCCCAGTCATAATAAGACAGATAGGGGTTCCACAATTTCTTGCTGATCAACCTGTGCAGATCATTTGTTTATAGCGATCAAATTTTATACTTAGGGATTAGATAATCTATGAAATAACAAACGATTACGTACCTGAACATCCAGGTTTCCAACAGGGAAAAAATATTTATAATTTCTCCTTTTACAATTAAACCTAAAACATTAAAAAAAATAAAAGTGTAAAAACCAAGTAACAAAATTGTTGGATGTAAATTTGGATGTAAGGGAAAAATAAAAAAGAAGATAAAAAAAGCCAGGGTGTCATTACCTTGCACTAAAGGAAGGATCTACTGGAGCCCAAGCTAATACCCTAATTTCTGGAGGAAGGACTTTGTTGAGAATATGAACATACTTAATTTCAGTCATGTTGTCACCTGAAGATGCAAAATAGAATTTAAAAAAAATTTTGTATAAAAAAAAAAAAAAAAATCAAGAATGGGGAAAAAAAAATTAATTTAGTGAAAAGGTACTTTGAAAATTAGATTCTGAATTTTGTTCATACCTGGCCTTTCATGAGCAGTTCCATTCTGACGAACTTTTACACCTGGCCCTTCTAACAATGATGTTCGAAGATCCAAGGAAATAACCTGAAAGTATTTTAAGAAAGAAAATTCAATATAAAAAAAAGGCGGCGTGAAAACTGATGGAATGCCACTAAGCATTTTGTCTAGCGTGCTGACAATTCAACCAGCTTGCCATTTTGTATTGTCTTAATATTGATTTCAAGTTTTGGCATAAGGCCAGCAATTTTGGGAAAGAGGTCTCTAGTCAATTACACCGACCCCAGCGTTCAACTGATACTTATTTTATTGACCCTGAAAGGATGAAATGCAAAGTTGACCTCAGTGGAATTTGAACTCAGAATATAAATGATACACTGCTAAGCGTTTTGCCTGGCATGCTTAGCCAGCCACCTAAGAAGGGAACTAAACTTTGAACTTGAACTAATGTAAGAGGAAAGTAATTAGAGACTTTGTTACAAACCTGACAAAAAGCACTGACACCTTTGTCAGTTCTTCCACAACGATGATAGTTGGAATTCTCCCTGGAAATAAAGAAAAAGACTTGTTAAATAACAGCAAATGTTAAGACATGTCTCAAGAAATTCTGGTATTTAATCCATATCTGGTTCAAATCAGTTATATCTGGTCCAAATAATATTCCTGCTTTATGGTCTAACAGGCCAGATCTGGCCTCTCGCACCTACTCTACAATGACATTCTAAAAAAATAAACAATCACAACACTGAAATCTGAAAATCATGAGATAATTCATGATTAATTCAAAACGATGTGATTACATTCAGCCAAGTACACAAGGTGATAAGCTGTGGGACTGAACCTGAAAACCATGTGGTTGAGAAACACACTTCTTAACCACACACCCACAGCAGCACCTAATAACATGCTTATTATCAACCAATCCACAGCTGACAATGTATTTAATGGAAATGGCACTAAAAGATATTCTGCTTCCCAGCATAAGAAACACACTTGGTTGGGAACCAGTATCATAGTGATGATGATGATGTCATATCTGCTGTTGATGACAGGACGAAAGCTTCTTCACCAATGGCATCCAGTACTGCAAATACCAATGGAAGAAGTGTGTGGACAGCAAGGGGTGGTTTATGTTCCAAAATAAAGCTCATTTAGTTACATTTCATGAGAGTATCTTGGTCAGCCTATGAACTTTTCAGCCAACCCTTGTAGAACCAAAAGAAATATCTGAAGGAAATAATTGTGGAAATGATGGAAAAAAAGTTGACACATTCTCCAAACTAGAGAATGAGAAATGAGTGTGCCCAAGTGGGACTGAACCCATGACCATGTGGTTGGGAAGCAAGCTTCTTAACCACACAACCGCACCAGCACTTAATTGACGTCATTCGCCAATATGGTGCATCTGAAATTTTCCACATTAATAAATCACCCAAGATAATTACCAGCTTTTTTTTTTTTTTCAATTCTATTCTAGACACTTACCGTGAATCAACTAGTTTTGTTTTAATCAATGCTTCAAATAATGCTGCCTCAATAGTTTTTTCATTGTCTTCTTGAACAGCAAAGCCATGGTAGTCCCAACCAAGATAGGCTACTTTCAGAGCAATGTGTCTTGTATTGTACCTGAAAATGAAAATTAAAAATAAATGAAATGTATAATTCTGAAGGAAGATTTTAATTTACATCACTTTAAAACGGGAAGTTTGTATCATAGAACCAGGGCCTGTCTCAATTGGGTTGCTATCAGAAGGATTAAGTGAGTTTAAATATATTTCCTGAATCTAACAACCAGCCTTCTTGGTTTTATTTAATATATTAATTGGGACAAATTCCTTAATATAAATGTCTTACAAATTGTCTAAGACATATTCTTCTCCAGTATATAGCTACTATAGCACACATTGGATATATCATATATTCTTAATGTGAAGATGAGAAAAATATTTAGCTAATTAAAGCAGCAGAAGTAGTATTAATACCAAAATATAGAATTTATCACCACTTAAAAGTGGATGCTGTTTTAGAACACACAATACTGCGATAGATACTATGAGAGAACCTTTCATATGGTTTTGTGGTGCACATAAGCACTTCTCACTTACATTGCTAGGGGGAGACAATCACTACCATTTCCATTGCCAGGACTACCAGCAACCTTCTTTTGCCTTGTCAATGGTAGATATCTGACTACTGGAAGTAGAAGTAACTGTTCTGCTAGTGAAAAATAGTTCACTGCAAAACAATGGCAAAATATTTTTTAACTCCCTCATGATAGTGAAAGCTTGTAAGGCCATAGTTTTGGTTCCTGGACTGGTCGGTACATTATGTTCTTAAGCAAAACACTTCACTTTATATGCACCAGTCCACTCAGCTACAAATGAGTTCCAGCAATGGTTGGGAAGTTAACCCTGAAATGGTCTGGCATCTAGTTCAAGAGGGAGTGTTGTTATCTCAGTCCCTTGGGCCCATGATGGACCTAAGCATGGTAGTTAATCCAAAAGGGTTTTTTTGGGGGGTGGGGGGTTATTATATTCCACATTATAAGATGCAAAAATTGCAGACTCACTTAGAAAAATCAAAAACTTTTCCTTTTCGATCTTTCTTCTTATCTTCTTTCTTATCATTCTTCAGGATTATGTTGCGCAGTTGAGAAACATGTGCTTCTAACTGTCGTACCCGTCTAACCAAATCCTACGAAAACAGAAAGCGAAACAAAAAAAAAAAGAAAGAAAACATAAAAATCATGTTAGTAATAATAAACGACACAAAACAAAACCGTCACATCTGCATTGACTGTGTTCTTGGAAAAAAATCAATATTTCCGCACATCTCAGAGAAAAACATTCAAGAAGACTATGAAACAATTTGCCCTGAAACACAGAAAATGACGCGGTTCTAATTACCATGGCATTGCTGTAAATGGAAACGCAAATGAGAATAACAAGCAGTTTAGTATGTTATTAATAAAAAACTGTAAATCACATCAGATAAGCTGGTAAAGAAGCACTTTTTGGAGATGTATTTAACACATACAGGTATAATTTCTTTCTTATGAGTCTTTGGAGCAATAAATGGGAGAGCATGGCTTGGTGGTTAGGATGTTGGACATGTGATTGTAAGATTGTGGTTTTTGATTCCTGAACCGGAATGGGAGATGCGTTGTGTTCCTGAGCAAGACACTTCATTTCACACTGCTCCAGTCCACTCAGCTGGTATAAATTGAGTGCTCCCTCCTTTCCCCTCCCCCAGTTACACTACTGCATGGGAACTGAACCTACACCTCCTATTTTCATGATAAGTGTGCTGCCAGATAACACCAACTTATCCACTGATTTCTTCGTGCTAGATTTAAGAACTATAATTTCATAGTTTTCTCATGCACCCATTTTTTTTGCCTTGTCAAGGGTTTCTATGCCCCAACATTAGACTATTTTCTATAGCCAATACATGGTGAATGCATATAAGCTTAAAGCTAATAAATTATTATTTACACAAATATATGGACAGAAGCACACATTCCAGGACTACATCAATATAAAATGAACCGACAAGGGAGCTCACTCTTAATATAACTCCAATCTTTTAGAACAGGAACCAAATCAACAACCACCACTATCTTAAAGTAAGGATTCATTAGCTAACATAGTTTTTGATATACAAAAAGATGGTATGGCCATGATTGGAATGTCTTTAATTACGAGGGTGCTCAATCAGGGCTGACCTGGGGCTAGATAATAGGGGGAAAGTTTGATAGTGAAATTACAGCAACATTAGTCCTAAACCAGGACTGCCGTGTTATGTTGGCAAAAATCTTTACTCCAAAGTACTGTTGCTGAATATCTCTCGTTGTGAGATTTAAAAATAGTAATTTTCTAATTTAAAAATCACACCTTTCTGAAATGATTAAGAAACAAATCTTTAAACATACCAAAGTTCATTGAAATATAAACATCACAGAAGGTAACATAGAGGAGTTCTCTTCATTTTGTAATACTTTACAGTGTATTCACTTCAAATAATTTTGATAAAGTTTACCTGAATTAAAACTGTAAATGGAAATTATATCTCAGTAATAATTAAATTTTGTTTTACATACATGCATGTGTGTGCACATATATGTTTATTAATAGCCATTTGACTCAGCTCCATGACTCACAGCTTCATAGGCTCATAGGCTGAACCTATTTGATCAGGTATCCAGAGTCTTCTCTCGACACCTGACAAGTTAGGCTTGTCCTGTGAGCCTATGAAGCTTTGAGTCATCTGGAGTCAAGTCAAGCTGTTACTATAATTATTTATTTAATTTGTATCAATTGTGTTCAGTGCTATTTTCTTATGTTTGTCCTTTCACTTTGTTGAGGTGTTCCTTTACATGAAACCAATGGTAGTCTTAATACATGAATAAAGAACCTTTATCCACCAATGTGCTGTTGAGAATTCATTCTCATTCTTCGATATTTACACATACATATCTGCCTGACTGGCTCCCATGCTGGTGGCACATAAAAAGCATCCACTACACTCTTGGAGTGGTTGGCGTTAGGAATGGCATCCAGCTGTACAAACGTTGCCAGACCAGACTGGAGCCTGACGCAGCCTACTGGCTTGCCAGCCCCCAGTCAAACCATCCAACCCATGTCAGCATAGAAAACGATGTTAAATGAAGATGATGATGATATAAGTTTTAATTAATATCAGCAGATGGTGACAATAATTGAAATTTTTGTCAAGAGAACCAAAAGTTCATTAAACGAGTCTTTGATAAATATATATCAATAAATAGGTGTTAATAGTTACTGCTTTTCCCTGTTAAAATATCATTGACCTGAAATATATTACAAAATTATTACTACTTAGCAACAATTCTCAGTAGTACTAAAATTCTGCAGGGACAAACTGATGGAAAAGAAGAGATTACTTGAAACATGAAGAAGCAAGATTTCACACAGCTGGAGTTTCAAAAAAAAAAAGAAAAAAAAAAAAAGAAAGAAAAAAGAAAAGAAAAAGGACAAAAAAAAAAAGCAAGTTTAAATAAATTTGTTAACAAAGTAAAAAAAAGAAACGGAAAAGAAAATAATTCTTGTAATTTAGCCATGCAAATGTGTGCAGTACATGCATATACACACACACAAACTATGTAAAACGCATACTAAAACCAAAGAAAAACCACAGCACAGTTATTGAAGGAACAGACACTAACTAATATGTAGAGATAGAGAGCTTGGTAAAGACTGGTTGAAACAGTAGGATCTGGCACTAAGACTAACTGTATCTAAAGTATAGTCGGTACACACTGTACACATGCAAAGGTGGAGTATTAATACCTTCTCGTCATCATTATCATTTTCATTAGAGTCAATATTGGCATCATTCCACATCTCTTCCATGACAGCAGTATAATTTGATTGAGCAACTGCCATACTGGGCTCATCTGGTACCACCTGAGTATTGCCTGCCATACACGTGTACGACATGTCAGCCTGTGAACCAGGTTTCTTGTCAATGGTAGAGTTATGAAATTCTAGAGGGTTTGACTGGAACACAGGGCTGGGTAATTCTTCCACGGTTGTATCAGGTGGTTCTGATTTAATTGTAGCATTCATTAAAAAATAGTTCTGTTCCTGAGACGGTGTGAGGTGGCTAATAAGAGGGAATGATGATGGATTAGTTAAGCTGGCTCGCATTTTCTTTTGACTAGAACGGGCAGAAGGTTTTTGCAGAAGCATGTTCTCATAACGGAAAAAGGCTCCACTGTGGTCACCGGTTACCTCTACAAACCAAGAGTTTACATGTCCCAAGCGCATAGTCATCTTGACTCTGTAATTGCATTTGTGACCCCGCACTTTCGTCTTTGAGCAGTCTGCAAAAGAAAAAAAAAAAGAAAAAGAAAATAAAGAAAAATAAGAAATCTAAATAGCAACCAAGATAAGATTGTAATATCAATAGAAAAGGTTTATATTTCTTCAGCAGTTTATGATTATGACAAACAAGAACAAAATAATTATTTCAAATATATTTTTTAATAACATACTTTCTAAATATATATAAAAAAAAAAAAACAGAAATTATAAATAAGATTCAAGCTTAACCTTTTTGCCTTCAGATTATTGTCAAATTATTAATATTGTTATTATGAATTAATCATGCATTATCTTGAAGCTTCAACATTTGGATAATGTCTTTGCTAATTTTAGAATGAAATGGTAGGCTAGGTGTGAAAGGCCAGATCTGGCCAGTTAGAATGTAAAACAGGTAGAATATTTTGGCAGGATGTGGCTGGTTTATATGCTAAAGGGTAAAAGAGAATAACAGAAGTTAGATTTAGTCAATTGCAGGTCCTCTATTGGTTATTGAACAGCTCTTGTCAAACCATCCAACCCATGCCAGCATGGAAGGCAGATGTTAAAATGATGACGACGATGATGATGAATATAGTTAAATGAATAAAATCAAAAGTTTAGGAAATTTTTAAAGTATTATTTTATTCAATTTTTTTTTAAATAACAGAAATCCAGAACCATTATAATAATATCAGTTAAAATTTGAACACTAAAAAATCATTGCAAGAATAAGAAACTTGTTCTTATAGTTAAACTTCATCTATTCCTTACAGTTACTAATTCATCATCGTCATCATCTAGCATCAGTTTTCCATGCTAGCATAGGTTGGATGGCTTGACAGGAACTGGTAAGGCCAAGGGCCACACCAGGTTCCATAGTCTGTTTTGGCTTGGCTTCGACAGCTGGATGCCCTTCCTGATGGCAACCACTCCACAGAGTGTACTGGGTGCTTTTTATGCAGTACTATCAGCAGTGCTTTTTAAGTGGCACCAGCACTAATCCTTTCAAAATGGCACCAGCACCCACACCAACACTTTTTATGTGGCACCTTGGTTTTAGGAACTCAATCTTCATAGTTATATCATTGCACATGCTTCGTTTCCAAGTCAACTATTCTTACTTGAATTGCCACTCTTGATTGCTGACATATTTACAAGTTCCCTGTTAGAACATTTTATACTTATGGGCCCTCGACCAACACAGCTCCTCTTCATCATAGCAGAACATATTTATTATTTGAAGAACAACTGTATTTAATTCACACATATTTAGACAGGAACAATTTTATCAATATGGATCACAGGCATTCTGATCACCCTTCAAAAACAGAAAAACTCTGCTACTGTCGCCTCTCATTCCACTTTAATTATTGACAAAACAGCACTAGCTTTTCCTTAAAAAAGAAAAATGTTTAACCTGATTAAGTACATAAATTTAGTTTAACCCACCATTTTCAGTAGTCTTCCACTTCAGTCTTGGACTAATCAGATTAACTGCTGTAGTAGACAAGGCCCTTTTGTAGTTAATCTGATTAGCTGCTGACAGAGAGAGAGACCTTAACACAGAGATAAACAAGGCAAGGTGGACACCATAGCATCTAATATGGCATTAAGTTAAATGTTAGAGATTTTCAACATAATATTCTAGTTTAATTGATGGATGGAAGCAAACAACATGATCTTAACGAGTTGGAGTTCTGAGAATGAAAGAAGGAAAACAGAAAAAGGGAATGGTAATTGCTAAATGCATAAAAAAATAAACTTTATATGCAGAAGACAAAAGCTAGACATCACTGAACTTTATAATGATGAGGTGATAAAATGAGATGGTGGATTGATGAAAAGGGAACTGCCAGAAGCTGTTGGAAGCGGAAAATCCTAAAGGTTAAAAGCAAAAGAGAAACAAAAACAGTCCCGAATACATGAATGTTTGGTGTATTTTTGTTATTCTAAGTTGTGAAAGTGTAAAAAAATGCAGAGGATTGAACTCCATAGTCCAACATATGTTGTAAAAGTAATGAAATAGGAAGAAGAAGTAACAGTGAGTAGAAGCAACAGCTTCAAGGTGTGTTATTGTTACTACTTGTTAGAAATGAGGGTTTGATATAAGAGGACAAATTACAAATGGAAACTACACATTTCAACCTCCGCTGGGATGTGTGAGTGTGTGTGTGTGAGAGAGAGCATCACTCACACACCTAAAGCAGTTCTATACAAATTTACAAGATTAAAATTCAACAGGATCAGTAATTTCTTCTCATTAGTGTCCTTCAACAACAAACAACTGTAAAATGACTACACATCAATAAACCAATCAAAGGTAAAGATCAAAGTCACACCATTTTCTTTCAGTCTAGCAGTTGTAGAAGTTTGGCCAACAGTTTATCCCTTAAACCATTAGTGCTTAAACCCGTCATATCCAGCTCAAATATTCTGGCTGTTTTATGTTCAAACTAGCTAGACTCAGCCTCTTACGCCTACCCTGCAATGTCATTCTAAAACTAAACAAACACATCATCGATAGGGTATGATTAATTCAAAACAATTGAATAAATAAACATTAACATGCTAGTGGTTGAGCACTCCACAGACATGTGTACCCTTAACGTAGTTCTCGGGGAGATTCAGCGTGACACAGAGTGTGACAAGGCCGGCCCTTTGAAATACAGGTACAACAGAAAGAGGAAGAAAGTGAGAAAGTTGTGGTGAAAGACTACAGCAGGGTTTGCCACCAGAGCCTGCCAGAGCCTTGTGGAGTTGTAGGTCTTTTCACTCAATAAACACTCACAACGCCCGGTCTGGAAATTGAAACCGCGATTCTACAACAGTGAGTCCGCTACCCTAACCACTAGGCCACTTGTGCCTCCATCAAAAAAATAAAATTGCTATTTTCCACCAGTCATGTTGCCTCAATAAATTTGACATATCTCAACAAAAAAAATTTCAAACATAACAATTCCTCAACAAAAGATGGATTGGTATATAAAACTGCTTTCTACAGTTAAGAGTAATGAAATTGTGAGTGAATATATCTGATTTCCACTGTAAAATAGTTGTGTCGTTTCTGAACTGCATGAGTGGACACTTTGCTGATTGAGGCCAAACTAGTGTGATTTTGATTCACAGTTTAGGAGAAGTCTGTTAGATATCTGTCAACAAATAGAATTGTTCTTTTCTGCAAGTCACTTTTGATGTATCGCAGCAAAAATAGCTTCAGACATGACATTCCTCAACAAAAGATAGATTGGTATATAAAACTATTTTCTGTAGCTAAGGATTAATGAAATTTTCAGTGGACATATCTAATTTCTACAGTAAAAGGATGAAGTAGTTCCTGAACTGCATGTGTGGACACTTTACTGATCAAGGCTAATCTAGTATTATCTCGATTCAAAAATTTGGAGATGTCTACCAAGAAAATAGAAATGCTGATGGCATGAAAAAATAAAAAGGCATCCAGTGAGAGTGGAGGTGCATAGCTTAGTCATGATCGTAAGATTGTGGTTTCAATTCCTGGACTGGGTGACACATTGTGTTCTTGAGCACAATACTTTTATTTCATGTCGCTCCAGTCCACTGGCAAAAATGAGTAATCCTGCAATAGACCACTGGAGTTTGACACAATCTGCAGCTCATCAGATCCTGTCAAGCTGTCCAACCTATTCCAGCATGAAAAACACACCTTAACCCTTCAGAATTTTGATTAGGGCCAAGTGTAATCCTTACTTATTCGCATTATTTTGAATTAATCACACAGCTTCAAGATTTCAAAGGTGTGCCTGCATATTGTCAGAATGACATTGTAAGGTAGGTGTGAGAGATTGGATCTGGTTAGTTTCAAGATAAAACAGGTAGAATATTTGGGCTGGATGTATCCGGATTAAATGCTAAAGGGTTAATCGGTGGTGATGATAACAACTTTAAACAAGAACAGAATTGCTATATCAGAAATTAATGCTGACCCTTGAAAATGATTAGAATATAGATTCAAATCATTGCACCGTACTCTTAGACAAGACTCATTACTCTACTTGCTTGCATGATTCACAGTTTTGTAGTTGAGAAGCTGACCTGAATAGTCTGTAGAACAATTCAATTTATGCCACATCATAAAAAAAATATTGCTGTTACAACAGGCATTTAGGCCCCCACCACAAGTACCTACGAATGTATATACAGAAAGCTAAATATATGTTATCTGTTCTTTAAAGAAAACCTAGCAAAGAAAATTAATGACTGCTATCAAACTCCAGCAGTTTTCGCCTGCAGGTAAAAAAGAAACAGATTTGGCTGACATGGGAGCTAACAGCTGAAAGAAGAAAACACATCTATACTTTAAAAGGTCACAAACATTATTAATATTAAGAAAACAAAAAGGAATAAAGAGTTCTTAATTAAAGGGAGAGACAATTACAAAAGAAACAAAGAGTGTGGGGGGGTAGGGGTGGAATGCTAAATTGACAGAGAGTAGAAATAGATGTTAAAATATACCCAGGTGCCATAGGAGGTACTACCCAGCCATTTAAACCTCGAGATAATAATAGCTGTATAATAAAGATTCTCGTCACAATAAAATATTATGTCTCCATGTCATTATTACTTCTGACAGTCAGCAGACTTTATAAACAGTTTCAGTGACACACATCTAGCGAGTCACATGTTAGCCATAACTGATGGACAAATTGTTCAGCAGAGTTCATGAATGTTCAACTATTCATACCGATATCTCTGAACATAAAATGTTTGACTGCCAGGGTGAGTGTTTTTTTTTCTCTTTTTTTCTTTCTTTACCATTCACACAAGGATCAAATACAAAGGCAATAATAGAAACAGAGACACCATTTTTTAATGAGAGTAACAGTAACACATCCATAGGTGTAGCATCCATGGTTGTTTAATCAGCTCAATTCACTATGACTGAGGTTCATAATTCAAATGCATAATAGATGGTGACAGGGAGTCACGAGAATCCCTGAATGTATCATGGCTGAAGAGGGATATGTAGACATGAATGTCTGGTTTGGGTTTTAGTCAGTTTTCAATCTTTCTCGTCTGCCACAGCCTACAAAACAGCAACCATATGGCAGTCTTCCTACTATCACCTTGGTAATCTGAGAAAGAAGAACACATACAGAATACTACTGGAGAAGCAAGGATGAAATATCCAGCAATCTCCTTCTCTGGAAACCCATGCATGGACATACAGGTATTGGCAGACCAAAAGGAACATTTATCAATCAATTTGGAGAAGACATTGGATATCAAGTAGAGAATATGAAGACTTATGGAAGAGCTGCATTGGTCTGGCAAGTCACCCAATCAGATACATAACAGATATGTAGGCAGATGGCTAATTTGTTTACAGATATTAATTATAACACTGTGTAAGAAAATTTATATATATATATATTTGTCTTTGATCAGTAAGTATTATTTCCTATTTGCTTCTATCTAGAAATCAAAGGAAATGACTGCTATTCCCTTCAAACTTTGCTTTTCTGACCTAGACATCAATGTTTTGAAACTGACTGATTTTCCATTACATTTCAGACAGATTCAGAGATGAGTTGATGAAGTTGAAATACTACTATAGAAAATGTTTTGCTCAATACCATAAATTTACTTGTCATATGTTGACTTTAACCACTTCACCATGTCCCTCAGTGGCTGACAATATGTGCATCTCTGATGACGAGCATGAATAGTGGGGGAGCATCATAGCCATGTGTTGAGAGGGATTCTTTGGGCTTTGAATAAATATCATAACAAAAGCAAAGTTTGAAGGAAATATTAACCATTTTTCATACTTTCTAGGGTCAGCACATAGGAAATAACAGTTGCTACCCAAGGACAAAAATCGTTGTTACACAGTGTAATAGTTTTTTAATGAATAGTTCTTTTTCTGGAACCAGCCGATGGTCAAATATCAGTGACAACTTTCAAAAGAGATATGAAACAAGATGTTGTGTAATGGGGGATGAATCAGAAACATTAACTGAATTCAGGTGAGCTGACAATTAAAAGGTATTGAGTATTAACTTCAAGATTAAAATATGTAATGGTGGGATTCAAAAGAAAGAGCAGAAAGACTGGGTGGCCAATAAGAAATATTGAGAATAGAGATAAAGGTAATAGAAAACTTAGAGGGAGAAAACTGAAGAAATGAGAGGAATTGTTCTGAGAGGAGATAGTATCCAAAGTACTTAGCCTTCTTTTTATGTTCAGCAATCTACAAATACTCTTGCCACTGGGAGTAAAAGAAACTGATAATTTTTTTTTTTTTTTTTTTCTTTCTTTCTTTATATGATTTTTCAAAATTCTTAGAGACTCCTCATCCACTTCTTTGGTCATGAAGCCGTAAATATGACAAAATTGCACAAAAGTTGTTGTGTGTGGTAGAGATTAGAGATAACCTCAGACAGGATTTCTAGACAACAACTGTGGAATATCAAACGACTAAACAAAAGAGACATTATAAATTAAGCTTAGGTTTAACTCCAACCTCGTGTTATCTATATACTTGATTGCCAGTAAGATATCCTACAACAATGTATATGTGTGTGTGTGTGTGTGTGTGTGTGTGTGTGTGCACATACATATATATATATACACACATATATATGCACACACACATAGTACATATATATATATATATATACATGCATTAGATACATACAAACATATATGTATGTATGTAAGCACATATGTAAACTGTATGAGATGTCTAGCATGCTTAACCTTTTTGATACCAATCTGTCAGAGACCGTTTCTAGTTCTATGATAGAAACTTTCAGTTTTAAAAGGACTTAAATTAAAACCTTCCATCAAAATTCCAAGTCAATTTAGGGTTCATGCATCACCTTAATAACCGCTTTCGGCTATAGGCACAAGGCCTGATATTTTGAGGAAGGAGGGGCTGGTCAATGACACTGACCCCAGTGCTCAACTGGTACTTATTTCATCAACCCTGAGAGGAATTTGAACTCAGAACATTAAGATGGACAAAATGCTGTTAAGCATTTTTTCCCATGTGCTACTGATTCTACCAGCTCACAGCATTCACCGGCTTAAAGATATTTTACTGAATTCTTTGTTATTTTTCAAAATTAATTGGATCAGAGGCAGTGTATTTCAACAGAAATTTGGTAGTGAATGAGTAAAGCAATGCTAAATTTAAACCTGTTTTTGTAAATAATCTACAAGGCATAGAAGTGGTCGTGTGGTAAGAAGTTTGCTTGCCAACCACATGGTTCTGGGTTCAATCCCACTGCTCAGCACTTTGAGCAAGTGTCTGCTACTAAAGCCTTGTGAGTGGATTTGGTAGATGGTTACTGAAAGAAGCCCGCCATGTGTATGTGTGAGGGGGTGTTTGTGTCTGTGTTTATCCTCCAACCACTGCTTGACAACTAATGTTGGTGTGTTTTACGTCCCTGTAACAGCAGTCTGGCAAAAGAGTCTTTCAGTTTCTACCTACTAAATCCACTCATAAGGCTTTTGTCAGCTTGAGTCTATAGTAGAAGACACACTTGCCCAAGGTGCCTTGCAGTGAGTCTGAACCTGGAACCATGCAGTTTGGAAGCAAGCTTCTTACCACACACCCATACCTAAACTTCCGAAAAAATTTTCCAGAGAAAATGTCAACTTGGTAACATAGCAACCAAAATATAAAACAGGTGTATAAAAGAGCTAAAACCCCATCATGTAAACAACCAGCAAAACTTGAAGTTCAACATTTGTACAAATAGTAATATTGTTTCAATTTAAGATTTTATTTAAAGGATTTTGAAAGAATATAGAAAAAAAATTCTTACCTGGAGTACATTCTGAATATCCTCCACACACTCGTCGACATGTTGCAGAGCCACTGCAATACAGAGTTTCTCGAGCGACGACTATCTGCTCCACATTCTTTGCACGGCCAGCCTTTATGCCTCCGCTTTCTAAGACTGTTCTTCCGAATTCTGTCAGAGTAAATTGATCTTCGAGGAAAGTGGTTCCTTTATGCACTTCAACATAGATTCTGTGGACCTCTCGGCCTTTACGGAGCATATTTTCTCGTCGGAAGTCTGGCAAGCCGTATAGGAATGTGCGTAGACCAACACATGGCACCTTTTCAGCTATCATTATGATTAGGAGCGAGTTTAAAATTAATCTAAGCCATATAAACAGCAGCTGTTTAAGATGAATTAAGCCTGCACAGTAGAGAGATGGATGGAGAGGACTGTGTATAATTCCTCAAGTGTTGCGGCAGCGTGTTCTCAATATGTGGTGCTGTTGGTTGTGGAGGTACCTAGGGGAACTAACGGAGATAGGACTTGTATAAGTGATTTTCTAAAAATTCAAAGCAAGACATGCTATTAGTCAACTAGCTTGCATGCAACATTTAAGTACATAAATATTTTGAAAAGTGAATTTTCAAAATATTTTCTGATGATGATGATGATGGTAATGATGAGATAAAAGAACTAATGATAGAAAAAAAACCCAACTATTTTTAAATGGACTGTAAATTACAAGTTATTGAGAATGAAGTTGTAAAGTTAATGCTTTATTTTGGAACGAAGTAAGAAAATGGAGAAGAAAGTTACCAAACGGACTAATTCTGTTTTATTCTACACATTAATGAATCTACAACTTCTTGTAAGTTCAGCAAATAATTCTTGCTTTTAACATATAAAAATAAAAAGCAAAAACAGAGCTGAAAAGATTTATATGTGATTATTAAAGAAACGTTTAAATCAGTAATTAAAATCTTTACTGATCAATTCTATTTATTATATATTAAATTCATATGAATAATATATTCTATACGGTATGTATAATACACTAGAGATTACTAAAATCAGTTTATATGATCAGATCAATAGGAGCAACACATTGCCATAAACATCAGCAAATGCAGACTGTAAGACAGAAATATTAATGTTCCACAAAGATAAAACATCTCCAATTAAAGAGAAAAGCTCTGAGCTAGATTTCTTTCTGAACTGGAGCAATGGTGTTGTGACTTTGCAAAATTAATAAGTTTTGGTCATAAAGTATGCTAAAAGTGTGTTACTGATATCAAGTTTGTCTTAACTAAAACAACCCTGAAATTTAGCAGTTTTGCAACTAAATAAGGAGAGAGATGTTTAATAATATGAAAAAGATTCTGTTATATGTTCTCTGTATTATATCATGAACCAAAGTCAGTTCAATAACAGAATACAGATCAACGTTTTATTATAAGATGTTATGAAAATGATCTGAGCTGTGATTATTATAAAGAATATTTCTAGCTCCATTCAAATTAATGCATGAAATATTAAACAATTGTCCACATTTTAACTATAATTAACAACTACAGATGATAGGAAAGAATGTTTGATGATTGAAACGCTTCTTAGAGACATTCCAGTGAAAGCCAATTCCTAGTTCAATTATAAACTATAACGAGAGTCGGATTAAAAATCACAAGAGTAATAGATGGATAATAATTTGTAAGTACTAAGCACATTGTTTCTATAGCGATTATTATTGATAACAATTTGTAAGTACTAAGCATATTATTTCTGTTACGATTATTGTTGATAATAATTTTTGTCAGTACTAAAGCATATTATCTTTGTCATATTTTACTTACCATAGGATTATTATTACTCATAAATGAAAATAATAATCATTTCAATTCTCACACAGGCACAAGGCCAGAAATTTTTTACAAGAAAAAAAAAACAACTAAGAGAAAAATGACAAGTGTAAGAAGCTTCTCACAGTTAAGCACACGAGTTAGTCAACACAGATAAATTCATGAAAAAGTAAAGGTCAGGAAACAAGGAGGATTATGTTATGGAAGAAAGATTTGCTACAATGCAGAGATTAAGACAGTGAAGCCAGCCAGGAATGCTCTCCAACATTAGATTTTTATCATATATATTAGCTAGTAGGAATCGACTAATTGAAATATTTGTCTTTCTCTTTAGAGCAGAAAGACTTTTTATTTCAACAAGATTTGAAACGCTGAAATATGTTTTCACCCATAACAAAATATTTACTCATAAATTCCATTCCCAGCTATATTCGTCTTCGGGAGAAAGGTAATTCAAAAACAACATTCATAGCAATATATCATTATTATTATTATTATTATTATTATTATTATTATCAATAATAATAATAATAAAAAAATGATGATCATTTCCAACAATAGCAACAAAAAAAAAAAAAAATTAAAGTTAATTCTATGACTTCAAGCAGTTTAATTACCATGAAGAGAGATGAGGAAATGCTAACATTTAAATTGAATTAGAATATAAATAATTATAAACGTTAGCAAGCAGATTGAGATTTAACGAAATATATATATGTGTGTGTGTGTGTGGACACACATATGTATGTATGCATATACAATTATGTACATGTAAAGTCAACTACACATATATATATGCAAACATACATATACATAAACATTTAAATGTATATATACATCAAGCACACATATACATATAACTAAATAAATACATACACACAAATATGTGTATATATGCATATGCATGCATGCCCGCACACACACACACACACACACACACACACACACACACACACTTGTGTCTGCTTTGGTATGGTTTTTATGACTGGATGCCTCGGGTATGTTCGTCAGCATGTATCTCACAAGACTAAGATCACCATTAGCTAGGTGTGGCTACAGTCGAGAAGGAGGCAGCTTTAGGGTAGGTGATGAAAGGTTACAATATGAAGGAAGTGCCCCGGAATAAGGCTTTGAACACATTCCTTGCTGTAAAGAAGATATATATATATATATATATATATATATATATATATATATATATATATATATATATATATATATATATATATATATATATATATATATATATATATATATATATATATATATATATATATATATATATATATACGTGTGTGTGTATACATATGGCTCAGTGGTTAGAGTGTCGGGCTCCCAATCATGAGGTAGTGAGTTCGATACCTGGACTGACATGTGTTGTGTTCTTGAGCAAGACACTTTATTTCACGTTGCTCCACTTTACGCAGCTGTAGAAATGAGTTGCAACATCTTTAGTGCCAAGCTGTATCAGCCTTTGCCTTTCCCTTGGATGATATCAGTGGCATGGAGAGGAGAGGCTGGTATGCATGGGTGACTGCTGGTTTTCCATAAACAACCTGGCCCAGGTTTGTGCCTCGGAGGGAACTTTCCAGATGCAATCCCATGGTCATTCATGACCAAAGGAGGACTTTACCATATATATATATATATATATATATATATATGAAGAGAACATAAATGGCATTTAAAATTATAAACATCATTGGCGTATCCTCTTTTTATATCTACACCACATCTGGAACCAACCACAGAGTTGGATCTATGATTTAAATTGGATTTGGTACTTACATATCTGCAGTACCCTACCAGCACATGATAAATTCTATGTTATTGTACCTAGCCATTTCTGGCATCCTACGCTTTGCTGTGCCTATACATATATATATATATATACATAAACATACATATATATAGCACTAAGAGTTTTTAACTCTTATTTCTAACAATGTAGGTGTTTCGTCACATTTAATGAGGAGTAAATATTTCCTTTATGGTATTACATTGTGCTTAGCTGTTTATATTAATTTTTAATATACACATTAGCATTTCGCTAAATCATCCATAAATTTTTATGGTAATTACATATGTGCTGGCAGATGGAATTAGCTGATTATCAGCTGTCTGAGCAGCCACTAGTGATGATGCCTACAGAATAGGTGAGACTAGATCTCATCAGGTGATTCTGGAGACAGTTATGGGGCAGTTACCGTCCCTGTCAGGATATGTTTATCTTGCCCTCTTCTTAAAGCAGCAAGAGCTTTTTAACTCTTATTTCTAGTGATGTAGGTGCTTAGTCACACTTAGTGTTGATTGAATATTTTCTTAATGGTATTACATTGTGCCTAGCTGTTTATATAAACTATATATATATATATATATATATATATATATACACACATCCACACACACATATATCAACTCACTCCATTCCAATTACCTTACTGACAGCAGTCTTGCTGCTCATCACTCCAAGCAGGCAACTTGGAGACATCTTTTCATTTATCATTCAGTACAGTCTCTCTTTTGATATATAAAACACAAAAAATGAATAAAAGAATGAAGATATAGGTATCGCATTTATTATTCGGTTTTGAATGTTTCAATATTTGATGGATTAGATAAATCATTTAACATACAAGAATCAATATAAATAATGCCAACTCGTCCATGACCTTGGAAACAATGCATGGTATTGCATGGTCTCCAAGGCTGTAATTTACACAATCATTATTTATATAGATTCCAGCATGTTGAATAATTTATCTAACCCATCTGTTATTGAAATGATCACAACCACATAATAAATATGATTCCAATATCTACATTCATTTATTCATGTCATGCTATACTCTGTGACTGATGTAAATCTGGATTTCTCTCATCCCCTTTCAGCCTGAGACTCTGATGAAGCTATAAGGTGTCACCCAGGCACTCCACTCTGAGTCTACCACATCCTACAGTAGAAACAGCTGTAAGCTAATGAAGTTCATAAGATGATAATTTAATCATTTGCCATCTCTTTTTTCTTATTACTGCTCTGTATTTGACTAATGTTCCATTCAGAAGCAAACACATACTGAGCTCTACACCAGGTTATTAGTATCACAATGCCTAAGTGAAAGATATATATATATATATATATATATATATATATATATATATATATATATATAACAAAGACTTTCTTTCACCTGACAACAGCTCAAAATCTGCATTAATTTAAACAAAATTTTTGCATTTTATATTAACGCAGGCATGTAAGTAATTGATTTCTTATAAAAAAAATGATAATATAAACTATTTGCATGTTTTTGAGTTACGAAACAATTTGTCATGATATTAAGGATTTAGATCTGTGCGAAAACTCTTGGGCCTTGAGTCACACAGTTACTTCTGCTAAATATTAATAAAAATATACGATTTCTATTTTTCCTGTTTACATCAACACACCTATGTATATATATGTGTGTGTGTGTGTGTATAGATAGATAGATAGATAGATAGATAGATAGATAGATAGATAGATAGATAGATAGATAGATAGATAGATAATAGGTAAAGGTATGACTGTGTGGTTAAAAAGTTGGCTTACCAACCTTGCAGTTTTGAGTTCAGTCCCACTGTGTAGCCTACTACAAATACCTTCTACGACCCTGCGCAAGATAAAAGCTATGTGAGTGGATTTGGTGGATGGAAACTGAAAGAAGCCTATCACATATATGTGTGTGGTGTGTGTATTTGTGTGGGTTAGTTCATATTTTCCTTGTCTAACATGCATTTGCTCATGGACTCTAAACAATAGCTTTGCTAATGATGTCATTTACTTGCAGTCCACTACGAAAGTATGTCCAGACATGTATAACCCTAGCAAATGAAAGGTCTCAAATTTCTTGTCAATGAACAGGTCATAGTTTCAAGTGACAAACATTTTGACACTATATTACAAAAACAAATTTACAAATTGTGAAGGCGTGTGGCTTAATTGTTAGGGTATTTGGCATACAGTAATGAGTTTGGTTCCTGGTGGCATGTTGTATCCTTGAGCAAGAAACTTTATTTCACGTTGCTCTAGTCCACCCAGGTGGCAAAAAATGAGTTGTACCTGTACTTGAAATGGCCAGACTTGTCACATTCTGTGCCAAGCTGAATCTCCCTGTGAATTAACTATGTTAAGAGTATGCATGTCTGTGGAGAGCTCAGCTATTTGAATATTCATTTCATGAGCAGGTTATTCAATTGATTAGATCAACTGGAACATTTGTTGTTGGAATCAACAGAGTGCCAGTTATCACAAATAAATGTTTAAGAGAAGCTGACAGTCTTTGTGTGTTTCTGAACACCTTCTTAGGTCTTGTAGGCAGCAATTGCTTCAGTTTCAACACATGATCTGAGATCTCAAAACACTTGCTATGCAAGTACATCTCTGTAATATAAATAAATATATATATATATATATATATATATATAGTTTTAGGGAAAAGAATCAAGGTTCATGAACTCATCGATGAAAATCCACTGTCACATATGAATTTTTATCCTTAATAATATTATTATTTTATATATATATATATATATATATATATATATATATGTTGGCAGGCAGTAAACTGGCTTATACCTGCCTTCCTTGACAACAATAGATATTAATAAAGCAGGTTAATTCCAACATGTGGCAGCGTCTAGTTTGGTAGAACACCACAGAAACATTAAATCTAAATAATTCAGTTGGAAAAGACATTTTAATTGACAAAACACTAAGCATTAGTATATTTAGTATGACTAAAGGTCACCAAAGTGAGAAGACTTGACACGCTTTTTTGTAAGAACATATATCAACATGCAGTAAGTAAAGATCACTAAAAAACAACAAAAACACACACAAAAAAAAAAAAAAAGGATAATTGAGGACTTGGTATAAAATATGGTCACACTAACTTGATTTTATCTACTGTATACTAAACAATAACTAATTATAATATCAATGGTAAGTTAATTAATTATAACCAGAGTACTTTTTTTTTTAATGACAAACTTCGGATGGTTACAGATTACAAACTAATACTTACTGCAGTGAGTATGATGTATTTTTTTTAATCACCGACAACTGATGACTTACAAATTACAGACTGCTGCTTACAGCAATAAGTGTGATGTATTTTAAGAAAACTTAGATCTTAAGCCTTTACTGCTGATGATTTAAAAAACAAAGTGTTAAGCATGAAGCAAAGAATTCAAAATAGTCATTGAATAAATTTGCTTCACTTCAGAGAACAAACTCAATGGAAAATGTAATTCTGAGTTCATTAGAAGATTTTTTTCTTGTTGATACATAATGTATTTGAAAAACTTAAAAACCTTAGCTAACACAACTGTGTCCAAAATATATAGACTATAGACTATGACTAATTCCACTACAATTTGTTTGTAACAGTCATAGATGTATATTCACACTGCTTTTAAGAGGGTTTTACTCATTGAAACTGAATATTGGTGCCTAACGTATGAAGATATATGTGTGTGTGTGTGTGTATGTGTGAACCAATGAGGGTTCAGTAAAATAAAATCATGTTCTATGTTGGGTCCCTTGAGGCCTGCTGGTGCCTTGCAACCGTTTGGCAAAGAGAACAAGTTGAGGACTCAGTTTGCTTGAGTACTTGTGGATCATTTACGGTGTTTTCTTGAGTGGATGGCAAGGCCTGCTCTGCTTCATGCCACAAAACCACAATGGCAGGTAAAGTTTCCATTTAAAGGAGCAGCGTTTTACCAGCATGCCTTCGTGCTTGCATGAAATTGGTCCCGATATATATATATATATATATATATATAATATTAGGGACAAAATCCAAAATTACAGGTAAAAACTCAATTAAAATCAATTTATAAAAGATTAAAATTAAATTGAGCTTTACAGATTAAATATATAGTTTTAGGGAAAAGAACGAAGTTCATGAAACTTGGTTCTTTTCCCTAAAACTATATATATATATATATATATACATATATATATATATATACCATCATCATCATCATCATCATTTAGCATCCATCTTTCATGCTGGCATGGGCTGGATGGTTTGATAGGTGCTGGCAAATCAAAGAGTAGCACTAGGCTCCAGTCTTCTTTGGTTTTTGTTTCTACAGCTGGATGCGCTTCCTAATGCCAACAACTTTACAGAGTGGCAACAATATTGGTGCTTTTAACATGGCACCAAGTAAATTGCAAG
Source organism: Octopus bimaculoides (assembly GCF_046866305.1). NCBI lineage: Eukaryota > Metazoa > Mollusca > Cephalopoda > Octopoda > Octopodidae > Octopus > Octopus bimaculoides. Next base: position 7,100,470 of record NC_142953.1, read on the forward strand.
ACAAAGGACTCTTGGCTGAGAGAGGGAGTGGTACTAAGGGAGGTAGCTTTGTGCCAGATGAGAGGTGAAAGTATAGAAGAAGGTTAAAGATGACAGGTGTTGTACTAATGGCTACCTTATTTATGTGTGTGTGTGTGTGTGTGTGTGTGTGTTTCTGTTTTAGAGTATCTTAAAATTGTAAAGTACAGTGAATATGTGTAGCCAAATATTTTTATTTCCTGTTATCCTTTTCTGTGTTAAATTATACAAAACCAAGTCTTAGCAGCCTCTCAACTTGAGCCTTCACTCATGAATGATGAAATGAGCCTCTCAACTTGAGCTTTCACTCACAAATAATGATGTATGGTACTTAACTTGAACCTTTACTCATAAATGATGAAATGAGCCTCTCAACTTGAACTTTCACTCATACATGATAAAATGAACTTCTCAGTTTGAACCTTCTTCACTAATGAATGATGAAATAAGCTTCTTAATTACTGCTGATGTTTCAGAATCTAAATCATCAATTAAATTATGTAGGTACTATTGATTTATTAGGGTTGATAAATAAATAACGTTTCTTTAAGTTATTGAGGTTAATACTAGTGGGCTCTCAGGAAAAAAAAAACCCTTTTAAAACAATATGTTTTTAACCTCAGCTGAGAGATTTTATCATCATTCAAATATATCAGAGACCAATAGAACAGTCTTTGTAAATAATTGTCATTTTAAGCTTAATTATTATTTAAAAGATTAATTAATATACTTTTATTTCCTGAACTGGGTCTGAACAGAAAAATGAATTCTAAAGCAATTTGTCAGTTTAATATAGGATTATAAAATCTATTTAAAATTTGCACCAATTTTTAAGTTTTAAATATTTTTCAAGTAAAAAAAAAAAAAATCCACTAATTTGTATGATTAAGAAAAGTCATGGGAAGAAATAAAAAACACAAAAATTATAATAAAGATGAAAAAAACAGCCAATCTAACTTGTAGATAAATGAATGACAAAGAGCTTAATTATAGGAGAAATGACTTAATGATGAGCTCAGAGGAGAAATTGTTAAGTAGACCTACACAAATTAAAATGGAGTTAGAAAGCGAAAAATTTGAAGCCAATTTTAGAGTTTTTGTTTTAGGGAAGTTAAATCGAAAAGAGATGAAATACGAAAGAAAAAAAAGACAATGGCAAGCTACAACTATAAAGCTAGAGAAAGTGCTTTCTAAGAAGGTTAAAAATATTGAAAAACTAAGAGCAGTCACAAATCAAAGTTGCAAATTTGGAAGCTTGCCTTAATTGAAAAAAAAAAAAGTTAGTGAAATCAACCAGTCATTTCTGCAGATGAACCTTACCTGTAAACTTTGCTGCTTTTTTTTTTGTTTTTTGTAATTTTTTTTTTTTTCCTCCCCAAACTTATTAATAATAAATCAAGAAAAAAATTCAAAAAAATACCGGTTACTTGGTGAGTTTTTGGATTGCTCAGCATTTGAAAAGAGGATCTAAAAACATTGCATGCAAAACAAGTCAAAATAATGATAAAAAACAAGAAGAAGAAGGAGAAAAACAGTCAATATTAACTGAGGTGAATGCTGAAAGGATTCCAGTTAACAAAATAAATGAGAATAGCAAAACCATGTTTAAATAAGAAAGGTAAAAAATAAAGCTGATATTTCTCATCAACATAAACATTTGGCCTGAAATTTTGAGGGGAGGGCGCTAGTTAATTATCATCACCCCCAGTGCTTAACTGGCACTTTATTTTATCAACACCAAAGGGATGAAAGGCAAAGTCTACCTTGACAGAATTTGAAGTCAGAATGTAATCATGATTCGGAAGAAATGCCACGAAGCAGTTTGTCCGATGGACTAATGATCTTGCCAGCTCACTGCCTTAACAACAGCAACAACAATAATGATGATTATGATGATGATGATAATAATAAATGCCCGGATGCAGTACCAGGCAGTGGCTCTCATGGCTTCTGATCTTAATGAATTGGAAGTGTCATCATGTACATTATTTTGTCTTGGTATAAAAGATGGGCTACAGCAAATAATCTGCTCAATACCCTTTTTGACCGTAACCAGTTGAGAATGTCACTTAGTGGCTGACGATATGTGCATCCCTGATCATGAACAGAAGTAGTGGGAGAGCTTCATAGCCATGTGTTGAGAGGAATTTTTTGGTGATTGGATAATTCGTAGAAAATCCATAGGAAATCCACTTCAACAAAACTGCATTAGACCCATGCCAGCACGGAAAAGCAGTCTTTAAAGCAATGATGATGATGATGATGATGAATAATGATAATATTATTACAAGGGAAGAGAAATAAAAGTTAAAGTTATAATTTAAACAAGGAGTAAGACTAATCACAAGGCAACTAATGAGGATCTATTTGTTTACTGCTAACGATAGTGTAGAGTGTATTATGCATAACTAAAGAGGAAAGAGACTCAATCTGAAAACTATGGATGTATTTTAATAAAATTAATAGCTACAACTGTGAAATTAGGAAGAAAAAAAAAATAAATAAAAACCAATAAAAAACAAAAACAAAATGGACGAAAACACAAACATAAACATCCTGAAAAATTAAAAGCCATTATTATTTGACTATTTTAGACATAATTGATACGTGAATATTTCTGAGGTTATATGGCAATAGCATAATAATAATAATAATAATAATAATAATAATAATAATAATTTCAAATTTTTGCACCAGGCCAGCAATTCTGGGGAGAGGATAAATCAATGGCATCGACCCCCAGTGCTCAGCTGGTACTTATTTTATCGACCCCAAAAGGATGAAAGGCAAAGTTGACCTCGGCAGAACTTGAACTCAGAATGTTAAGACGGATGAAATGCCGCTAAGCATTTTGCGCAGCATGTTAACAATTCTGCCAGCTCACTGCCTTAATAAATAATAATAATAATAATAATTATGGTTTCAAATTTTGCCACAAGGGCAGCAATTTGTGGGGAGGGGATGAGTCGAATACATTGACCCCAGTGTTCAACTGATACTTATTTTATCGACCCCATAAGGATGAAAGGTAAAGTCAACCTTAGTGGAGTTTGAACTCAGAACATAAAGACAGACGAAATGCTACTAAGTGTTTTACCCGTTGTGTTAACGATTCTGCCAGCTCGCCACCTTAATGATAATAATGTTAGTCTTTTCGACATTAGGTACAAGGCCTGAAATTTTGGGGGAGGGAGTTAGCCAATTACATCAACCCCAGTGTTTCACTGGTACTTAATTTATCAAGCCTAAAAGGATGAAAGGCAAAGTCAATCTTGGCAGAATTTGAACTCAGAATATAAAAACTGACAAAGTGCTGTCAAGCATTTAGTCTGGTATGCAAATAATTCTACCACCTTGCTGGCTTAATAAATAATAATGATAATAATAACAATAATAATAATTGATCTCCAAAACTGTTTTACTTTAGGCATAATATTTCATTGCTTCTTAAAAATAAAAACAAAACACAAAACTAAAATATTCCTAGTAAATCCATATCCATCCTTAACCACCATCAAACACAATACTTAAAGACTGATAAAATCTTGAAGTAAATCAAAATCTCATACAATTAAGCTATCACCACAAATTTATATCATTGGACATATTGAAAACAGGTAAATTGTCTCGTAATATATATTTATGTACTATGTTTGTGAAACCACAGAAGAAGATGACAAGGATCTCTCGATTTGCTAGACGTGTTCCATCAAAGCTGCCTGTGTTCAATCCTGAGCATTTCTTACCAGGAACAGAATGAGAAACAAAATGCTGATGCCTGATGAGAAAAGCTGGTGATAAGGAAGTTTGCACGATGTGGTGATTAAGTAATACATATGGTTTACTGGCCATGTGCTTCGATTACCACACATGGCCAGTAATGATGGAGAGGATGCTTCTAGGAAGAGGAAAGAGACCAAGGAGAAGACAGGGGAAGATATGGCACAGTACGTTCCAGGATGACATGACAGTGATGGTTGTTGGCCCAAATGAAGCTAAGAGGAAAGTGAGCAATTGGAATGGTTGAAGAAGGCTTGTTGCCTGTTGAGTTAACAGCACTAGAGACCAGGCCAGCAATTTCAGGGAGGGGACAAATCAATGACACCAGCCCTAGTACTCAGCTAGTACTTATTTTACCGAACCCCAAAAGTATGAAAGGCAAAGTCGACCTTGGTGGAATTTGAACTCAAAATGTTAAGATGGACAAATTACTGCCTAGCATTTTACCTAACATGCTAACATGTAATTCTGCCAGCTCACTACCTTGATAAATAATAATAATAATAATAATAATAATAATAATAATAATAATAATAAATAATAATAATAATATCCTGATCACGCTATTTTATAGCATTATCACGCGTTTGAGAAATAAATTTATTTCTGTGTCTTATAGATACATCAGTATTAAAAAAGAAAAAGAAGAACTCAGTCACATAGCAAATGTTCTTAGGACTTACTTCCATCATGGAAGAGGAATAAGTTGCTGTAAGACGGTGAATAAAGGAAACAATTTTTCAAACAGATTCCTCACTCACACTGATGTTTATATTTTGTGGCAAAAGACACACAAGCACACACATATATGGAGGATCAAGTATTTTGAGCAGGGAGGGAGGTGAACAATAATGAGGAATGTAAAAATTAAACTAGACTTTCTTAAAATTACTGAAACAATTAAGTGAATTCTTCAAAATAAGGCATCATCCAATCCAATATCCAGGGTTTCATCATTCCTGAGGAGGGAACCCCTTCCTTGACCAGATGGTGAGAAGGTACCCTACTTGACATTGTTTTTTTTTTTTTGAGGGGCAAAACAGCCTGCCCCCAAAATCACCTTGGTTCCTTCCTATATGTGCAGTAGGGCCTCCGGTGAACCTTTAATGCACTAAAAACGTCTTTTTCCTGAATATGAACTGCTAAAATCAGGATCTTATACACCTGTGAAACTGAACGAAGCCCATTAAAACACGCACACACATATGTGGGTGTCTTTGTGCCAGTGTTTGTCACTTACCATTGCTTAGCAACTGGTGTTGATGTGTTCACATCCCCTTAACTTAGCAATTTAGCAGAAGAGATTGATAGAATAAGTATCAGGCTTAAAAAAAAAATAATAAGGTGGGGGTTGATTTATTTGACTAAAAATTCTTCAAGGCGGTGCCCCAGCATGGTCACAGTTTAATGAATGAAACAAATAAAAGATAAAGGATGATAATGATGATATGAATATACACACACATATAGAGCGGCTGAAGATTACTCTCTCTATATATATAAACCTCTCTACCTATAATCTGGAGAGAGCCTCTGACAGAGTATCACAATGTGTCATTTGGTAGTCTTTCAGAAAGCTAGATATAGATGAATGGCTTGAGAGTGAGTGAAAACCATGTAAAGATGCAGTCAACAAAGTGAGCATTCACAATAAGTCCAGTGAGAAATTTTGTGTGAAGGTAGGTGGTCACCAAGGCTTAGTTCTGAGGCTCCTCCTATTACAACCCAACAGAGGAATTTAAGACTGGCTGCCCATGGGAATTCTTGCAATGATCTAACCCAGTGGTTCTCAACCAGAATCCATATGGCCCTTGGGAGTCCATATGATTTTGTTGTTAAAATTTTATGTACAATAAATTGGTTTTATTTCTACAATAATACACAAAATATTAAAAAAACATTTTTTATACAATTCCTAATAATATAACAAAATATATGATTTTTTAAAAACATCGAATGGCTAGGAATGTTCAGCCAAGTAATCTAGGAACGAAAGGGATCCGTAAATAAAAAATGGTTGAGAAACACTGATCAAACCCTTAAATAAAAGTCTGGAAGAAATTCCAGATGTGGAAGCAGAAACCTAGAATCACAAGGCCATGGAAAAAATTTGGAAAATACCAGGAATTTTAGTAAGAAACTGAACAGGACTCTGCAACCGTTGAAGAAACAGGCATGCTCTATAAGCAGCAAAGGAGAAAGAAAGGATTCCATATGGACGCAGTGTAAACTATGGGTGCACAAGAGGTGTTTTGAGATCACAGGCATTTTGATAGTGAATAAAGGACTTTGTATATGGCAGATGAAGTAGTTAGGAGTTAGAGCATTAGTAAAATAATTTCTTTTCAATCCTTAGAAGGCACCATACAAGTAGTTGTTAGATTCTGTTCCCCAGGTGACCTAATCACCTGTGGGCAGCAAGCTGAATAGCCAATATATATATGTATGTGTGTACATGTGTCTGCATACATACATACATGTACACATATACACTATATATGTGTGTGTGTGTGTGTGTGTGTATAATAATATAGATAGATATACATACTGTGTATGTATGTGTGCATATGTATATATATATATATATATATATATATATATATATATATATACACACACACACACACACACACACACATGTATGTGTGCACACACATACACACAAGCATATATACAATGAATGATACTTCAAGACAGAAAAGCTTTTATTGCATTTGAATGGAAATGTATAGTAGATATAAATCTGTTTAAGAATGTATGTGTGTATGTATACATATAGATAGACAGATAGATAGATAGATAGATTTGTATGTATGTGTGTGTATATATATATATGTATGTATTGCCTTTAAAGAGATTACTTCTAGAGAATTGCTACACAAGATTAAAATATTTGTGATACACATATAGCAGTGTTGATTGGATTAAAGGTACCCATCTAATACATCCAGTTAACTACAGTAATCAGTGACCAAAGAATTCCAACATATTTGGACAACTTGTGCAAAGATAAATAAAAGAAGCAGGACTTCACAAAGAAGGTTTTAGCTGTTTTCGCTGAGAAAAGGTAAGCTACAACCAGAACAGGTTTTCTTTTGGAATTTTATTAATTTAAATTTCTTAAACTGATACAAAAAAAATAATAAACCTTAACATAACAAAAGTGTCACATTCTTTTTAGGACAGCAAAAAGCAAGCCAGCAAGAGTATTTGAAAATGACTTACCTATTAGTTTTGACCAATAGTTAATAGCATTAATGATATATTTGACAAAAAATAAAATTGATGAAACACAAGTTCTAGAGTTAGGTGAAAGCAAATCCACACGTACACACGCACACACGTACATATGCACAATTCAATAATAATAATAAGAAGAAGAAGAAGAAGCAGAATAAGAATAAAGATTTTTACTTCCTGCTTTGAAATTATTTGAAACCAAAGATTTTGTTTTGTTTTGTTTTGTTTTTTGGGGATTGTTTTTACAAAACTGTAGATAAGAAAATAATAATTTAGATTACATGAAAGAAAGAACAGCTAAAATATGAACAAGAAACGTCTTTAATAATTTGGGAGTTTGCCAGAAAACAAAAGACAGCAAAAAAATGATGATGATAAACCTGAAAGTACTTTATTAGAGGAAGAGTACAGAATAAAAATAAAGTTATATATATATATATATATATTTATAATTTAAAAATAGGATAAAATCTTTACAAGAATTTATGAAGTAGTTAGTGTGAAAAACCTCATAAGGGAAAAAATTATTAATTATTCCCTTTAAATGTATTTATTTATATTAAGGGCATTACTATACATAAACACCCCACGCTAGGAGGGACTCAAAGTCAAAACTACCATAATAAACACATTTTACATGTGTTTATTATGGTAGTTTTGACTTTAAGAGTCCCTCCTAGCGTGAGGCATTTATGTATAGTAATGCACTTAATATATATATATATATATATATATATATATATATATATATATATCATGTGATTTATGTTTGTTACTTCAATACGGAATAATGAATCAAAGAATACAAAGAGGAACAAGTATAAGAATAAAAGTTACAGATATTGGAAGTTTATTAACAGAGCTAATACATAACTATTATCTTTCATTTTCCAATTGTCTCAGACAGGAATGTGGCCATGCTGGAGCACTAACATGAAGGGTTTAGTCATACAATTCAAACTCCAGTAATTATTACTTTTCTTCTTTTTTTTTTAAGCCCGGTACTTATACTATTGGCGCTTTTTGTTGAACTGCTAAATTATGGGGACGTAAGCAAACCCAACATGGTTATCAAGTAGTGGTGGGGGTACAAACACAGACACACACATACAATGGGCTTCTTTCAGTTTCTGTCTACCAACTCCACTCACAAAGCTTTAGTTAGCCCAGGGCTATAGTAGAAGACACTTGCCATGCAGTGGGACTGAACCACTAGTATTTTTTAACAGAATTGTCGTTTATTTCCAAATGACTGTTTCTGGTATTAATTAGTATCTATCAATACTCTCAAACTTTAGCATTAGACCTTTTACACTGATTAAATTTTTTTAATATATTGTTAGTAATTAACTTTCTTCCATGATTGATTGATTAACGAAATGATTAACCACTCAATCAATTAGTTAATTGGCTAACTAGTTAACAACTGACAAATAAAAGTATAAAGAAGTGAAACAGAACCAGTGTGTCAGTCTGTGTGTTTATTATTGGCATAATGGACCTCCCAAGATACAAGAAAATATGTTCCAGCACACGATTCCCCATCAAGAATCTTGCAAACCAAGTACAAAATTGGGC
>NC_142953.1:7111585-7116585 GCF_046866305.1 Octopus bimaculoides
CAATAAATACTTTCCAGTATTTAGCCTCTAGTGCTTTCAACTCCCATATGGATTATAAGAACTGCATATATACTTTGGAGAATTAGATTATGTAGATGTACTTCATGAGAACACAGCTTTGATTATAACCCCATCTACATACTATATATGTATGTGAGTGTGTGCGCATACAAACATATATATATGTATGTATGTGAAGGCACATTCTGTATACTATTCTGTATACAGTTAAACTGGTGTTAGTCAAAACTTGTGGAGTTTCAAGCAGTTGTCTTATAAACAAATACGAGGTTGCGTTGATGTCTCCGCGACAGGATATTCATCCAACACTCGGGATGACCACAGTGGCGATCGATAACCAAACCTAGAGGAATCGTTTGTTAGCTGACATAATTTTCTTTTTTTTTTTTAATTAGATTTCAACTAGACTATTACTGCTCTGGGAACTGGCACACCAATCACCGTAAAGTCAATCAGCTGTAAGTCGGATAGGTCTTAAGTCGACGACAACCTGCATATATATATATATATATATATATGTATATATATATATATATATATATATATATATATATATATGTATATATATATATATATAAACAATGTTAAATCTCTGAAGGAAATGGATGTGTCGTGTTCAATTAAATAATATTATATATATATATATATATATATATACATGAATATATGGGTACAAGATGTCACCAACGGTGCAAATAACATGAAATATGTAAACAACAAGAAAAAAAATGGAAAACAGGACAAACAAACACAGAGAAAGGACCCTTCATCAGTTGGATGTCAATCTACTCATTTCGAGCATATATATATATTATGTGTGTGTGTGTATACATTTCTTTGTAATGAGTGTACACATAAACATGTGAATTAGTTTCCTGAATGCTTGAACACTAATCTGCACCTACTGACACCATGACTTAAAGTCCAGGATGCTCCATAATCTCACTATTCTCCAGTTGCAACAGTAATCTCCCCTGATTGTAACCGTAACCTCTTTCTACCGATGCTATAACATTACATTATTCACCTAAATAAAGATTGTTAATGCAAAACGTTAAAAGTGCTATTGAATTTTAAATACATGATCAAAATACAGTCATGCTGGAAATTTTTAGGTTTTAATGACAACTTTTCCGATTTACATTAGACTCATCTGACATTGACTTATCTATCTATGTATTTAGCTAGTCATCATCATCATCATCATCATCATCGTTTAACGTCCGCTTTCCATGCTAGCATGGGTTGGACGATTTGACTGAGGACTGGTGAAACCGGATGGCAACACCAGGCTCCAATCTAATTTATATGTAATTTTATATCACTAACTGAAAGACAACAACAATATCAATTTATTTAATATATATATATATATATAATTATTTGCCACTAAAGAGGTGGGTATAATCAATCAAATTAGTCACGTAAATGAATCTTTTAAAAACCTAAAAGGCCTCGGAGAGCAGGTGTTTAGCAGCAAATTTTATGGCATAAAATGCGAGAGCAGGCTTCTGCGAATCAGATGACACTATGATGCATATAACATTCCTATATAATCTTGTTTCTCTTTTGAAGAGTTTTATGAACTGTGTTAATGTAGAATAAATTGTTCTGTCTATAAATTCAAGGAAACACCTGCAACAGCTCAAGACTGATGAGTAAGTAGTTTACTGTCTTGGCTAAACCATTGTGCTTCCATTTTTCTAGTTCATCCTTTGTTTTAGAAGATCACAAAGACTCTACATCATAGATAAAGACAGCACTTTTTAAAGAATATCAACCAACAATAGAGGATACACTGAGTACAGGTGAACGGCAAAGTATGACAGCTCCCATCTATATCGGTTTCAAATTTTTGGCACAAGGCCAGCAATTTCGGGGGAAATGGTTAAGTTGATGACATTGGCCCCAATGCTCAAATGGTACTTATTTTATCGACCCAGAAAGGCAAAGTCGACCTCGATGGAATTTGAACTCAGAATGTAAGTACAAGTGAATTGCTTAGAGGCATTTCACCTGGCTGCCTTATTTTTCACTCTTTTACTCTTTGAATTGTTTCAGTCTTTTGACTGCGGTCATGCTCGAGCACCGCCTTTAGTTGAACAAATCGACCCCAGGACTTATTCTTTGTAAGCCTAGTACTTATTCTATCGGTCTGTTTTGCCAAACTGCTAAGTTACAGGGACGTAAACATACCAACATCGGTTGTCAAGCGATGGTGAGGGGACACACACACTGACACACACATATATACATATGACGGGCTTCTTTCAGTTTCCGTCTACCAAATCCACTCACAAGGCTACCTACTTTTGGTTCATCACATGATGGTCAAGTCCATTTAGCTTTACACTGACTGTCCACCCCTTAACATGACAGACTAGCCTAGAGTTTTTACATCAGCTATTTAAGGGACAATTTTCCCACTAATTCCTCAGGGAGGTCATACTAAAAATATACAAACACACCAGTGAAATCTTGAAGCCAGAAGATAATGTGTGATCAATTCAAAGCAATGTGAATATATAATATATTTGACAAAGAAATCTGAATGCTAAAGAATTTGGCCAACAGTTTAAAATTTGTCAGCTACTCTCAACCTGAATTAACCACCCTGCCAATACCTTTGCCCAAAGGGTGATCCACCGCCACATACTGTTTGTGGTGCCACAGGTGAAGACTACACTAGGTACCAGGTGTGAGTCACTGGTTGACAAGCTACCTCTATTGTAGTTATATTATTGGTTTCAAATTTTGGCACAAGACCAACAATATCAGGGAAGGGGTTAAATTGATTACATCGACCCCAGTGCATAACTGGTACTTATTTTACTGACCCCGAAAGGGTGAAAGGCAAAGTCGACCTCTCATTCTTTCGGTGTCGATGAAATAATAAATATTGCTTTCAAATTTTGACACAAAGCCAACAAGTCCGGAGGAGGGAGTAAATCAGTTGCATTGATCCCCGTCCCCAGTGCACAACTGGTACTTATTTTATTGACCCTGAAAGGATGAAAGGTAAAGTCAACCCCGGCAGAATTTGAACTCAGAACATAAAATCAGATGAAATGCCACTAAGCATTTTCCCCAGTGTGCTAACAATTCTGCCAGCTCACCAGCTTGGGTACTTATATTATTAACATAGAAAAAAATGTATAGTATAGCTGACCCCAGCAGGATCTGAACAATACAAGTGTTGTAATTCAATTTAATTAGGCATTTCACCATTTCTACAGTTAAACGATAAATGTCTAAAATACAAAAATGGCCAATTTCATAAATTAGATATGAAAAGAATAAAAATTAATTTAAATTTATATTGAAATTGAATGAAAGAAAAAAATTCTTATTTTGTAGAAGAATCATGTAAAATGCCTGACCTCTTAAATCAAGATATTTTTTTCATTAAATCTTGGGATTCTTACTATGATATTAAATGTAAAATTTCTAAAATTGTGAATCTACCAAATTCTTGAGGGACACAAGGAATTTAGTAATCATCAGGTGGGTGGGTGTATAGCTTCGTAGGAATGGTGACCAAGAATTTGGCATCATGGTCAATTGACTCTGTAAGCTGGATTCGTTTCCCCAGGTGGAATCTTTTTGCTAATGTGACCGATATATATTTAAGATATGGACGGACAATTACAACTTGGCATTTACGCTCCCCGCAAAAATTTCTCAATTCTCAGATTTAATGTAACAATTCATTTCCTTTAAGATGACTGACCTAAGACGAGGATGCAATGTGTGTGTGTGTGTGTGTGTGTGAGAGAGAGAGAGAGAGAAAAAGAAAGGGAGGGAGGGAGAAAGAGAGAGCAACATTTAGTGAAACAGCCAAATTAAAATATTTGGAATGCCGATGTACCAAACTGCTGTGGCTGCAATGTGTAACAATTCCAACAATGAACCCATATTTTCACATGCTATATATTATTATAATATAATAATAGCCAAACCAATGGAATGGTCTCCTCACAGCACTAGCAGGGCTCTCAAGGCAGCATTCACGTGATGGAAACAAAGAAAGAAACAAAGCATCAATGAAAGGGAAGAATCAATCCGAAAAACAAAAAAAAAAGGAAGAAAAAAAGAAAAGAAAAGAAAGGTGAGGGGGGGGAGAAAATTCAAGGTTAACTTTCAGTATTTTCAAAGTTCTCAATGACTACAACAATTCCTGAAAAACAAGAAACGATATTATTGGGGGGATGTAGGGACGAGGGTGGGCGACTGTCAGAAATCTAGTGCGGTGAAGGTTTGCTGGAACAAGTGAGTAGGCCTAAATAATTGTGCTAAATGAAGACACTAGAAGAAGAGGAAGAAGATATCAATAATTCAATATGACTACTGGTGGTGGTGGTGGTGGTGGTAGAGGAGGAGGAGGTAGCGGGAAGTGATGGCAGAAGGATGCAGGGTGGGGTGGGGGAGCGAGCATGGAATTAAGTGTGTCAGTGGGTGGTTGGTAATGACATTTCAGGTAAGAGTCTAAAAGACTCGAATGTTTGTACGAAAATTCCAAACAGATTTTAAAAAGAAACAACCTATTTCCCCTGCTTGACAGATAGATATTCGATTGGGAAATGATCCACAAGAAAAATGACGAGGAGAGAATGAAGCGAGGCAAAAAAAGATGTCAATATTATCTTAGTAAAAACACACAATTTCTAAAGTGACATGTACTTATAGCTAACACGCGTTCACAGAAGTGAAGGATGCAGCAGCTATCATTAATAATACAACAGTGACAATAACAGGAATAGTAGCGGAGACGGGGGAGGAAGATGAGCAGCAGCAGCATTAGTAGTAGTAGTAGTGGTGGTGGTAGTAAAAATATCGATTTGTTACCATTCGATAGAAAGTACACTTGCTATGTTGCCTTACATGACCGCATTAACTTTCAAAATGGGGGTTTAGTAACGCAGACTGGGAAAACGTTGAGAGAAAGATTTTTTTTTGAGCCAGCGTTTGTTTGTGGGGAG
>NC_142953.1:7121585-7129085 GCF_046866305.1 Octopus bimaculoides
AACGATGGTTGCTTTCTATCTTCCTCTCGCGCGTGCGCCCCCTCGCAGCTCACCCCTATGTTCCACAGTGACTAGTGACCTAGTTCTTTGGTTTATGTGTGACAGACTTCCACTGACCATGTTGCTAGTGACCCTAATGCTGCTTCTGCTACATCTCACTGTAACACAAACCTATTTGCAACTACATCACTCATTAAAAACAAGCACCATCGTTAGCATCATCCTCATCACCATCGTCATCGTCATCATCATCATCATCATCATCAGGACAGATAGCTTAATTATCAATTCAATCTCTACTTAATGCACATACACACACACGCATACACACACACACACACACACACACGTACAAAGATGGAGGGCTCAGTATGTAGGTAGGTAACTAGGTAGGAGAGGAAGGAGAGAAGGAGAGAAAGAAAGAAAGCAAGAAACGCATGGAACTTTCGCATTTCTTCGAATCGATAAGGATGAAACAACTTTGGGGAAAACTCTATCTTCAGGTAAAATTTCAAAGAAAGAAAAGAAAAAAAAAAAAAAAAAAAAAAGCCAAGATTTCGGGAGTCTATTTCGGCAAAATGTATAAAGGATTGCAATATCACTCGCTGGAAATGGTTACAACCCTATCTTCCGAGAAAGCAAGGGTAGGTCAGAATGGGGTGCCGTGCCACCTCTTAGCAGCAGCAGTTAGGACAAGTGAATGGCTTTATTGAAATTGTGAATAAAACAGCGTTTAGCAAATACATAGGAAGGTTTAGTTCTCACAAGAATTTACAAGACGTATGGGATCTCCAGAATAACATGTCATAGTAGTAGTAGTAGTAGTAGTAGTAGTAGTAGTAGTAGTAGTAGCAGCAGCAGCAGCACTGCTTCTGCTACTGTGCTGTAGGCAAAGATGTGGTCAATGTGTTGTGTGGGTGACCAGTGCATACGGACAGAAGGGTGAGTGTGTGTGTGTGTGTGTGTGTGTGTGTGTGTGTGTGTGTGTGCACATATGCCTAATATGAATATAGAAGTAAAATACACTTAGGGTTGTGTGTGTGCGTGTATGTGTGAAGGGGAAGTGTTTGAGTGTGCATGTACTTATGTATGTTAAAGAGAGAGAGAGAGAGAGAGAGAACTAGGTGTGTGTTTGTGCATGTGTGTATGTTAAAAAGAGAGAAAAGGAGGATATGTATGTGTGTGTGTGTGTGTGTATATAGCCATGTATGTGTGAGTGTGTTTGAACATGCATGTAGTTATGTATGTTTGAGAGGGAGAGAGAGAGAGATAAGGATATGTGAGTGTATGTGTGTGTGTTTGTATGTGCATACAGTTATGTATGTTAATAAAAGAGAGATAGGAGGGATTTGTGTGTGTGTGAGTGTGTTTATAGCGATGTATGTGTGAGTGTATGTAGTTATGTATGTTAGAGAGAGAGAGAGAGAGAGTATGTGTGAGTGAGATGGAAGAGATATATATACATATGTGTGTGTATGTGTGTGTAATAATTTGAAATGATAAACAAGAGTGGAGAGAGAGAGAGAGAGATAGAGAGAGAGAGAGATAGAGAGAGAGAGGGAGAGAGAAGTGTGTTGTGAAACAAGAGAATTATAGAAGAAAACAGAATGCATGAAGTTTACAATGATAAAACTAGTTAAACATCCTGCTATTTGTGGAGTGACACTGTTAGAAGGTCTTGACTCTCAAAAAAAAAAAAACACACACTCACACAAACAAATAAAAAAAAATAAAGAAAGAAAATTACTGAGGGTAGGGTGCGCAATAGCAATTGTAATATTTCGAAAATAAAAAGTTATGAAAACAGTAAATTGATGTAATAATGCACAGTGTACATACAATATGGATGTTTGTTTTTGTTTTTCAAACTTTTAAAATACTTAACTGACCCTATACTGGTTCCTGAAAAGAGAATAGCTACTCAAAGCACCCAGAACAAAACAGATATTATCACACACACACACACACACACACACACACACACACGTGTATAGACACCCAGAGATAGTTATATATATATATAAGCCAAGAGAGTTAGGGGTTGTGAATCCAACCCCCTAAGGGATAATATCTATCCAATATACTGCTGGCAGGGTACCCAATTACTATATATATATATATATATATATATATATATATATATATATATATATATATATATATATATACCCATACACACACACCACATACGTCCACAGATAGTCACAAATACACATATAATCACATACACTCACAGATAGTCACACATATAAATATATACACACACACACACAACATACATCAACAGATAGTTACAAACATATACACATATACCATATACACCCACAGATAGCCACACACATATATATATATATATATATATATATATATATATATATATATATATATAAACCATATACATCCAGAGACAGTCATATATACACACACATTACATACACCAACAGATAGTTTACAAACATTTACACACAAACCTGATGACGAGTTATTATAATTGATCAAATGAACAGCCCACTCATTAAACTAAGCTGCATGGGTGGCTGAGTATCCCTGTGACATTTGTACACTTAATGTAGACTCTCAGGCAGAATCAATGAGCATGACACAGTGAATGTCAAACCCTAACCCCTTTTATAAAAGAGATTCAGTTCATGTGACAGGCTTCCCCTAATCTCTATCTACCCAATTTCACTTACATGGAGTGGGACTGAACCGAGAAACTCGTGTTTGCAAAGAAACTTATTCAAGCCTAGATGC
Organism: Octopus bimaculoides; assembly: GCF_046866305.1. Classification (NCBI taxonomy): domain Eukaryota; kingdom Metazoa; phylum Mollusca; class Cephalopoda; order Octopoda; family Octopodidae; genus Octopus; species Octopus bimaculoides. The sequence continues at coordinate 7,124,340 of NC_142953.1, forward strand.
ATCGATAAGTGTACACAAAGGATACACAGACACACACACATTTTCTTTGTGGATTAACAATGTAACCAATGGTTTCATGCAGTGGAAATCTCCACTGGTTGCCTTCAAATAAAGAATATTTGGACATACACTCTCACTGTTCAATAGAAACATACATATATACATACATATATATACACACACGCACACACATATATACATACATATATATATATATAAATACATATATATACATATATATATATAAATACATATACACACACACACACACACACACACACACACACACACATATATATATATATATGTATTTATTGTTCTTTAACAAGAATAGTATCGACAGTAACTTTGGAGTTTTCATCAGCTAAGCCATCATCCAATGAATGGCTTAGTTGGCACCAAAACTTTGAAGTCACTATCAATACTATTATTGTTAAAGAATAATAAATTTACACTCTACCAAAGCATGGAATAACCCTGCAGATTAATACAGAATTGTTTTTATTATACACTGAACATAAAAATAAACACTAAAGAGGAGGCCTACAAGAATTATCTGTCCTAGGATGGTGTTCAAGCTGTTTAGGTTGAAAAAGGAAAGAATAACTTTTGAAGCAAGTCATAGGGAGTATTATGATTTTTAGATGGCAACAGTTGACCCAGAGTGACTATATGCTTTCCTGAAGTTATTCAGTGACTGTTGCATCTCTGCATGTGTATGAGTGTCTTTGTTAGCGAGACCTGGACAGGCTGGAAAGTCCCCAATCAAAGTGATAACTGATCTTCACTTCTAGGTTGTCTGTGGTCAATAGTCTGTTGGGGTATGTCAGCCAGGTACACAAAGAGAGTTCGGTGCAATCACACATCCTTGTTTCAGTCTGCTGGTAATTGGAAACTCGTCAGAGATGTGTTTAATAGGATGTTTATCCAATACCATGACATAACAGAGCACTTGGGGTAAGCATTACCAATGAGTCAAGACCATCAAAGCATTTCCAATTCATCCACATGAATTATCTTGGCTCAATATCAAAAGCATTTTTTCCCAGGTTGTGGAACACATGTAAAAGAGGTTTCTATGGTATGCTACTCTTGTCCTGTATGTATCTGTCTCACACAGAACATCATACTGGTTGTTCCTTTTCAAAACTGTGCTGTGGACTTGGGTGAGATCTTTTCAGAGAGAAGCATTTGTGCAGGATTTTGGCAAAGACCTTTATCACAATGGAAAATAAAGGACATATATACACTGCAGTAGTTGCTACATATCTTCTGATCTCTTTTAATGCAGGTACCACCTGAGCTTCCCAATAAATCTTTCCCATTTTAACCTAAAAGGGAGTGAAAAGCCATTATTTTAACCACACACCTTTACTATGAGTGAGTTTCACAGGGTTGTCCAGACCAGGTGCTTTCCTTTGCTGCATTTTAATGATAACTAACTGAATTCATGGAATGTTAGTGGGACCAGCATCCAAACATGTATAATATAAAATTTATGTCCTTTTATTCTTTGAACAGTTTCCAGCAAACCCTTTTGAAACATGCTTCATATGATTATATATATATATATCATCATCATCATCATTGTTTAATGTCCGCCTTCCATGCTAGCATGGGTATATATATATATATATGTGTGTGTGTGTGTGTGTGTGTGTGTGTGTGTACATATACAAATAAAGGCAATGCATAAATGGGTGAGAAGTTACCCCAAGGCTGGATCAGAGCACTCAAGGTTCCAACTGCCTTCTACTCTTCATACTGGAATCTGATACAATCAAAAGATTACATAAGCATGTGGGGAGCAGTCGATCTGTGTGAAGTTCCTATATCACTTCAAAATCCTTTATCAAGAATTCTAGCACCCTATTTTACAACCAATAAAAATGTTAACTAGATTGTTATCTTCCAGACATTTGTTACTTTTTCAGACCGTTGAAAGTGCCTTTGGAGGAAGGCTCCCTTTTTTTCTTTGATGGGTCTTGCATGCTTGTTGCTTGCAGTCCTTGTTCTCTTTGTTCCATTTTTTTCTAACTGCCCCTGACAGTATACTACCCATAATCCTTTACACAATGATGAGGGTTGGTGCTACTGAGAGGGACAAGGAGGACCTGAGCTTATTAGTCCTCAACTTCCTGGTTATTGGCTTGCTAGTCAGTTTCTTGGCTTCTTTAGACTTGAAGACAAAGTGATCCTCTCCACTATTTCCAGTACCACATTTGACAGCACCTTGAGAGCAAAGCTTATGGCTCCTTTTTGTTGCAGTCTTTGCTGTTCTATTCTTCCCAATCTAACATAGCAGCCAGGATTTCTGCCCTACCCTACAGGTCTCATGGTTTTTCTTTATTCCCCCATGACGGGGCACAGTTCCAGAATAGCTTTATTCTTCTGGATCATTAAGACTTACATATCTATGTACTTCCCACTTGACCACATATTCTTTCCAGCACTTCCCATCTGTTCATAACTACACCAAAAACGTAATCAGATAAGGGTTCGTCAGTGTTACCAACATCATTTTTCTAGACCCTTCAGTTACCCTTCTGGCATAGAGTCTGTAATGAATCAGTGCAGCCTGCATTTTTGTCTCATCTCAGTTTTGAATATTACACAAACTGCTCCATAGTTTATCTCTCAGCCAATACAGACATATTGTTCAATACATTGGCCAACTTCCAGATATGGTTTTGAGGGCATAAGAAACCCCTTTCAATTTATGTGTATTCTTTAGGTAAGGCACTGCTTCTTGTAAAACGTCTCACCCTTGTTTTTTTTTATTGCTCCTCAGCTGACCTATGTCCAAAGATACTTTCTAAGTTTGTTATGCTAAAAAAACTCGTATTACTGTTACCAACTAATTCATTAGATCTTTCATCGTCAAACTTTAAAAGTTTCCTATGTTGGTACATCTTTTAAAAATTGTGTTTGTGTGTGTGTGTGTGTGTATCTACTATATATATATATATATATATATATATATATACATATACATATATATATATATATATATATATATGTATGTGTGTGTGTATGTGTGAGCGTGCGCGTATATATATATATTTATATAGTATAAATAATACATAAATATATGCATATATCCATACATATATGTACATACCTACATCTATATGCATACATATATGCATATATATATATATATATATATCCAAATTAAATGTGTATATATACATATGTAATATATATGCAATGTATATGTTGTATATGTATATATGTATGCATACATGTGTGTGTGTGTGTGTGTGTACGAACACACACATGTGTCTGTATATAACGTACATATGTGTTCATGTTTGTATGCATAAATATTACATTCCGTGTAAATATGTGCATGTACAACTGTATAAATACATTGCATATATTTATATCACACTTTCACAGTCACACACTTTCTACATGTAGCTCAACTATCGAAGTTTGTTGAAAGTCTACAGAAATATTTTTTTTTTTAGATAAAATAAAAAAATCGAAACTCTGCAATGAAGGAATGAAAAGAAGAGAGGAAATGTAACTGAAAATAATAACGGGAAATATTTGTGAAAATTGAAATAAAAGTTAAGACGCAGTGGGGGAGGGGATTCTCTGTTATCTAGTATGCTTTTCTCTCCTCTTCATCCCTTTTAGTTGTCAGGGTTACTTTCACTTGAAAATACGAAATATGAACAAACACAAATATACAGTTTGTATAATAAATAATATGAAAAAGTAGGAAAAAAACTATCGCTAAATGAATGTTTATACACCCGGATGGAGATGAAATATGCAACACAGTCTAAAAATCTTCATTTCAGTTAATTATTGGGGAAAAAAATAAATAAAATAATAATAATAATTAAATGTAATTGTTTGATTTTCGTCTCCCCAATTAGTAATGTGAAGATTATATCCATTAGGTCTTGTTGTTATCTTTTCGGGGTGTGTACACTCGTTGACAGGAAAATGGCTATATATTTAGTTATTATTATTATTAATTTCTTTTAAATTCCCTGTTAAATTAAGATATAAATATACATGTAAATAGGGTGGCAATCGATGGGTTCTCGGGTGATCATCGAGGTGGGGGGAGTGAATATGTATGATGTAGTGCGTGGGTAAAAGAAGTATTGAGAGAGGGAAAGTAGTGTGTGTGCGTGTGTGAGGTGTAGAGAATGGCCGATGCCACCCTGGCTACTCCAACCTTAATTTCTACTACTACCACTACTATATAACCACCCTAACTACTCCGGCACTGATCCCTCCTTGTACCACCACTAAACCCCGCGGAGCCACCCTTCACGTACAGAGATTAACAAGAGTAAGAGTGATAGCGGTAGATGTAACTTATAGCGGGTGGATCTAAATAGGTGGATGACGCAAGATGAGGGTAGAACATCGCTACTTACTTCTTTAGACCACTCTTCAACTGGAACGGGTGTCTTGTGCAGTGTCCCCATGCCAGTCGATTCCATTTCGGGTGAAGCTGCCATTGCAATGAGAAGCTGGAGAAGGACGGCTACCTCATTACCTTGGAGAGCGAACAGTGAGTGGGAGTTGCGGGTAGAGGTAGAGAAACACAGAGCGGTGCAGCTCACGTGTGGGGTAAGAGTGTAAGTGAGTGAAGCGAAAGGCAGATAGTTTAAAGCGGGGTGTCGTGGTGTGAGGAGAGGCGCGGGGAAGATATGGTAGTTTTGATTAGAGAGGGGTGGAGAAGAAGGCAAAAAGGGTGAGTAAGAGATGAAGAAAGAT
>NC_142953.1:7136585-7144085 GCF_046866305.1 Octopus bimaculoides
TATATATATATATATATATATATATATATATATAGGGAGATGCACTTGCATAGCAAGTGACCTGATCTGAGATCGTGTGCTGGAACGAAAACAATTGCAGCGTGGAAGGTGTTTATAAGCCATTTAAAATAACACACAAAATCCGTTAGATTCACTTCAACATTTAAATTTAATTTGTCAAAATATTTTCGTCGCTTTGAGACCGCGACCTGTTCACTGACAAAATTATATATATATATATATATATATATATATATATATATATATATATATATATGGATGTATGTATGTATATGTATCGTATCTATGTATGTATAATATATATTCACGCATTTCTACGTGTGTATATATATATATATATATATATAGTGAGAATTTACCCCCCAAAAAAGACGAAGACGGGTGTGTAAACAACAAACAGATGTATTAGTTTAACGCTTGGGAAGTGAGAAAGTCTTTTACGTTTCGAGCCTACGCTCTTCGACAGAAAGGAACACAGAAAGAAACACGGAGAGAAAATAGAAAAAGGTTTAGTGGCTACGCACACACACGCACACATATATATACATAATTTATTTCATTATATAATTGAACTCCATGCATCCATTCCCAAGTAAGTTTATATATATATATATATATATATATATATATATATATATATATATATATAGTATTGTTGTATATGAGCAGCAAGACTAAATATTTGCAGCATTCAACAAAACCATTTTGAACAGCTTTCAAGAGGGTCTGTTTATTTGTTTATTATTTATTTATTTATTTCATAGTTTAAAGTATTTGTCCAAGTGTTACATTACTGATAAAATAAAAAGAAAAAACACAAAAAGAAAAAAAATAATAAACAAAAAATATGGGATGGGTGTAAGATTTTAACAATAGCAATACACTAAAACGTTACTCTCGTCTGCCGGAAACTAGATGACAGGATGAAGTTGTTTACAAGTTCAGTCTGAATCAGCAACAACTTCTTGACACAATGAAAAGCGGTTTGGGACACAGCTAGACTGTGGTGATAACAGGGCGACACACAAAGTGAACGCAGCACGACTACAAAATTCGATAAAATAAAGAAACAATCAAGTATTGTGAACTCCTAACATTCTTTGTTGTACATCCTAGATGTTATAATTTCATTAACAGAAAGAATGTCGTGTTCTCTAGTTCAGGGGTTTTCAAACTTTTTGACTTGCGGACCCCTTTATATTTCAGGCTTTACCTTAGGGACGGACCCCCTTATAAACGCTTATGAAATTTATACATAAATATTTGCTTAAAATAACATTTTAACATTTATTTATTTAACAGTATTTAACAAATAGGTTTATTGTCAATTAAAAGATTTCGATTAAAAAACATATATAAAATCAAATTGCCCATAAAAAGTATTTGCTGTCCACGGACCCCCTGTCTTGTCCTTGCGGACCCCCTGTGGTCCGCGGACCACAGTTTGAAAACCCCTGCTCTAGTTAACAACATACATCTTTAGAACAGGAGCAGAGACAGTGAGCTTGCAGAGTCGTTAAAGCATTAGACCCGTGGTTCTCAACCGGGGTTCATATAGCCCTTCAATGTTCATATAAGATTTTGGGGCTCCTCGAGACAAAATAGTAAATTGGATATACCTGAAAAAATTTTGCTTTTGATATATGTATTGGTATGTATTGCAAGAAACAGCTAGGTTTCTTTCTGTAACATTTTACATAGGTTAACCTACATAAGGTAATGCGTGATAAACAAAATAAGAATTTTGAAAGAAGATTCTATAAAACTAGTTTTTAAACATCGAATGGCTATGGGAGTCCACCAGAATAAAATAGTATTCAAAGGGGTTTTTAGATATGAAACGGTTGAGAAACCCTGCATTAGACAAAATGCTTGCATTAGACAAAATGCTTGGCAGCATTTCATGTAAACTTGATTTAGACCCGGACTGAACTTGATAAAGAGCCGGATAAAATGTTGGCAGTATTTCATCCGAGTTTTTAAGTTCTGAGTACAAGTTTCGCTTAGGAAGAATTTGCCTTTCATCTCCTCGGAGTTTATAAAATAAATATCAACCATTCAGGTACTGGAGTTGATGTAAAAAATACTTACCTCTTCCCCCAAAACAGCTGGCCTCGAGCTGAAATTAGAAAACAATTAAAAAAAAAAGGGGACCGCTAATTCCTTTTTGTGATAATCTACATATGATTCTTTTTTACATTTGCCCTTGGCCCTTATATTTTCGTCAATTTTCTTTATTCAACCCTTGCTGCATAGATACATATGTGTGTGTGTTTGTGACTGTTTTTGTCCCCGCCACCCCGGTTAACAACCGGTATTGGTTTGTTTACGTCCCCATAACTTAACGGTTCGGTAAAAGGGACCGATGGGGGTAAGTGCCAGGCTTTAAAAAGAAAAAAGTACTGGGGTCGATTGATTGTACTAAAAATTCTTAAAGGCGGTGCCCCAACATGGCCAGTCAAATGACTGAAACAAATAAAAAAATAAAAGATACGATATATATTTTTTTTCTTGCATTTGCCCGTCTCCCACATATTTTATTTTATCATTTCTAACATTTAAAATGTGGTGTCCCTCAGTCGGCCTGGTGCCCTCTTTGACACCCTTGCGGTGGAACCCTCCAGCCCTGTAAGGCAATTCCCCTTGGAGAGGGCCACCCCCAATGAAAACCCTACAGCTTGCTGGTTATCGCAGTCGTTTTAGCTTGCTGAGCTACTCCGATCAGACTTGCAAGTCTAAAGCGGGAGATCGGATTGCGCAGACTGATTCTCACTTGAAAGCTACTAAGTACAAACAGGAAGAAAGGATTGCATGACCACTACAGGGTGTGCCGCTCATTCTCAGGATCTTCTAACTCGAATAACATCATCATCAGAAAGACATATGAAAATGTTGGTTTCAAATTTTGGCTCAAGGCCAGGAGTTTCGGAATCGACTCCAGTGTTCAATAGGTGCTTATTTTATCGACTCTGAAAGGGATGAACGGCCAAGTCGACCTCGGTGGAATTTGAACTCAGAAATTAAAGACGGACGAAACATATTTGCCGGCGTGCTAACGATTCTGCCAGCTTGCCATCTTGACAAATTTTGGCAGAAGGCCAATAATTTGGTGGGAGGGATTAAGTCGATTACATCGACCCCAGTGCTCAACGGGCTTGCAATCATGAGATAGTGAGTTCAATTTCCAGACCGGACTGTGTGTTGTGTTCTTGAGCAAGACACTTTATTTTACGTTGTTCAAGTTCGCTCAGCTGTAGAAATGAGCTGCAATATCACTTGTGCCAAGGACAGACAAAGGGGATTAAGTCGATTACATCGACCCCAGTGCGTAACTGGTACTTTATTTATCGACCCCGAAAGGATTAAAGGCAAAGTCGACCTCGGCGGAATTTGAACTCAGAACGTAAAGACAGACGAAATACCGCTAAGCGTTTCGCCCGGCGTGCTAACGACTCTGCCAGCTCGCCACTTTGACATGGGCGAAATACTATCCAACCTGTAACCATTGGCCCCTTTTATTAGACACAGTTCCGCCGCATTTCAGTTAATATTATGAGTTGTCATCGTCGTTGTTGTTGTTGTTGTAACTCCTATTTTTGCTGCTGTTGCTCCTGTTGTTCTTGTTGTTGTTTCTACTTGCTGGGTCTGAAGGAAGAGACAGTGCACATGGCTTTTATAGGCAGGCCCCCCCCCCCCCTCAGGGACTGGAGAAACTGAAGGTGTTAGTGTTTCTCTTGATCTTATCACGTGTTATGCTTTGTACTGTGCTGTTGGTCCGCCATGATAGACAAAAGATGAAAAACATGAGACGCTGGGAAACGAATTGAAATCAGACTGCGTTATAATGAATGCACGACGCTCGTAGTAAATTAAAACAGATTTATTTCACCGGACAGTTAATTTAGAGTTTGATCACGAATTAGAATTTGCAACAGCAAAGTCAATACAATAGAAAGAATAAAGCAACGCAACACAGCTTTTAAAAAACCCCCAAATAACTTTCACTATCTAACAATATAGATAGTTATCCTTTTGGTTATTAGTGCATGTGGATGTGTGTGTGTGTGTGTGTGTGTGTGTGTTTCAACAATGCAACACATACTTTGAGGTAAATTCAGTAAGAGACATAGAGACAGAGAGATAGAGAGGCACAGAGAGGGGGGGCGTGTGTGTGTGTATGAAAGATAGATAGATAGATAGATAGATAGATAGACAGAGATAGATAGATAGATAGATAGATAGACAGAGATAGATAGATAGATAGATAGATAGATAGATAGATAGATAGATAGATAGATAGATAGATAGAGATAGATAGATAGATAGATAGATAGATAGATAGATAGATAGATAGATAGACTGTTGTCACCATAGTAACAAACGAGGTTTTCACTATATAACAGTCTACTATTAAAAGAAGACAGTGCATGATTAACAATTATTATTATTATCAAGGCGGCGAGCTGGCAGAATCGTTAGCACACTGGACGAAATGCTTAGCGGTATGTCGCCCGTTGCTACGTTCTGAGTTCAAATTCGGCCGAGGTCGACTTTGCCTTTCATCCTTTCAGATGAAATGAGTACCAGTTGAGTCACACATACGCATACTCTCTCTCTCATAGACTCGCTCTCTCTACCTCGCTCACTATCTCTCTTAAAGACACATTCTCTCTACCTCTGTCTTTTACAGACACTACCTTTCTCTCTACGTCTCTTTCTCTTTTCCTCTCTTCACGTCTCTTTCTCTCTTACACACTCCCTCTCTCTCCCTTACACGCGCGCGCGCACTCACACTCTCCCTCTTTCCTTCTCTCTACTGTCCTTCGTAATCACGTATGACTTGATAATAGAAGGACATTATATTTCCAAATTTATAGAAGAAACTTTATCAACGACGCATCGTTCTTTCGTCGACCGGCCAAAGGCGGGCTTTCAATAATGAATTGAACGTACAAAATAATAACCAATTCACAAAATCTCTTCATGTTCTCACTGGCCTCGATTATTTTTCAGATCAAATTTTTCATTGTTTTCATTTTATATAATGCTTAATTATTTGATAAAAAACAAATAGTCGATTGTTTCCTTCGAGTCCTTATTTATAACCTAAACTGGAGTATCAGAAGTTCCTTCAGTTGGAAGCTTATATGGAGACTCGTTATATACAAACAATCTTCGTAAACTTCATTTAAAAAAGAATTGCTCAAGTTTATTTCCTGTTATGGAGACAGACGTACAGAGTCGTCGACATTGCAACATCAACGTCGTTTACACAGTAGATTCGTTTATTGTACAGGCGCAGCTATGTGGTAACATGCTTCCCTTCCAACTACATGGTTTCGGGTTCAGTTCCACAAACAAACATCCATGTTTGTTTTCTGACTTTTAATTACTGGAGGTTGATTTGGTTTAGTTGTTGTGCAATATGTGTTGTTACCAAGGTGGCGAGCTGGCAGAAACGTTAGCACGCCGGACGGAATGCTTAGCGGTATTTCGTCTGCCGTAATGTTCTGAGTTCAAATCCCGCCGAGGTCAACTTTGCCTTTCATCCTTTCGGGGTCGATAAATTAAGTATCAGTTACGCACTAGGGTCGATGTAATCGACTTAATCCCTTTGTCTGTCCTTGTTTGTCTCTTCTATGTTTAGCCCCTTGTAGGTAGTAAAGAAATAAGAAACGTTAGCACGCCGGGCGAAATGCTTAGCGGTATAACGTCTGTCTTTACGTTCTGAGTTCAAATTCCGCCGAGGTCGACTTTGCCTTTTATCCTTTCAGGGTCGATAAATTAAGTAATAGTTGCGTACTGGGTCGATCTAATCGACTGGCTCCCTCCCCCCCCCCCCCAAATGTCGGGCCTTGTGCCAAGAGTAGAAAAGAATGTATTGTTACCATATGATTTAGTTGGCAGTATATTGTTTTGGGACTGAAGCTTATCAGTCAAGTGTCCTGTGCATCACATATGATGCACTATATAAATCTATAAACATTTGTCCTTGTTCTGAATAATACGTAAAAGCTTTCCTTTTACAAGTCCGAAGCTACTCTGGCGGTTGAAAAAGTACGGAATGCTTATCATATATGATGCATGAATGTCCACATGTGACAGACAGGTCAGACATAGGATTAAGCCGTCTCTGAATGAATATCTAATCGTATTTAACAGTTCTTAAACTATTTGCTTGTCCAAAGCATTTTCATAAGTTTCTCCTAGACATCCATGCTCGTTTGCAGACTTTTAATTAACCCTTGCTTCATACGTTCTGAATAATATAAAGCTTTCCTTTCATAAGTCTCAAATTACGCTGGTTGAAAAAAATTTGGTATACGCATCATATATGATACATGTGTAGTGAAACCTCTCTCTCGGGCATTCAATCATAAATGATTACACATGGATACCGGAGAAACATGTCCTGTGTATCATATATAATATACAGGAAGGCAAACGATTGAGCCATTTCTGGAGAAACAGCTAATCTTATTTAACAACTATTTAACCCTCTGCATGACCAATGCATTTTCATAAGTTTGTACTAAACGTCCATGCTCGTTTTCAGACTATCAGTCAACCTCGTTTCATACGCTCCTCTTTTGCAAGTCTCCAAGTTATCCTGGCGGTTTAAAAAAACAAAAATGGAAATGTTTATCATATATGATGCATGGATGCCAGGGAAATATGTACTGTTTATCATATGCGATACACAGGAGAGGTAAAGGATAAAATTCCAATGGCAAATCAGCTTTAAAACTTCACTGAAACATTTGTCCGGGACACGATGTATCAAATTTTAAGGTTTTGTGCATTTGTAAAATTTGGACGATCTAGGTTACAAAGCAACATGATCGATGCTTCAAGCTTCAGTATCAAACTGTTCAGGGAAGTATTTCTCGCTGGTTAAATAAATAAAGGCTGTTTTAGGCTTAATGGAGACGAAACTTTCCGCGTTGATCAGATGGACCCATTGTGTGTGTGTGTGTGTGTGTGTGTGTGTGTGTGTGTGTGTGTCTGTATGTGTGTGTGTGTGTGTGTGTGTCTGTTCGTGTGTGTAGCGTGTAAGTGCATTCATTTATGCTCATATTGGATTATATCTATCTATCTATCTATCTATCTATCTATCAGTCTTTCTGTCTGTCTGTCTGTCTCTCTCTCTCTCTATATATATATATGTGTGTGTGTGGGGGTGTGTGTGTAGAATGAGAGAGAGAGAGAGAGAGAGAGAGAGATACATTCATACACACGCACACACACACACACACTGGTTTTTATCGCTAATAACCTGGAAAGAGAGAGACGAAGAAAAAGAACGAGAGAAAGAGAATGAGAGAGAGACGGAGAGAGAGAGAGAGAAAGAGTGAAAGAGAGAGAGAGAGAGAGTTAGAGAGAGAGAGAGACATAAATAAGATCGAGATAAAAGGAATGTTTTTATTGCAAAGTTATATGTTTGCGCAAGTAATTGTCAGAGAGTCACTGTTTTCGATG
>NC_142953.1:7149085-7231585 GCF_046866305.1 Octopus bimaculoides
GCTGTGTGGTAAGAAGCTTGCTTCCCAATTACATGGTTCTGAGTTCAGTCCCACTGCGTAGCACCTTCTATTATTATATCCTCGGGCCGACCTTGTGAGTGGATTTGGTAGACGGAAACTGAAAGAAGCCCGTCGTATATATGTATATATATATGTATGCGTGTGTATATGTTTGTGTGTCTGTGTTTGTCCCCCCAGCATCGCTTGACAACCGATGTTGGTGTGTTTACGTCGCCGTAACTTAGCGGTTCGGCAAAAGAGACCGATAGCATAAGTACTAGGCTTACAAAGAATAAGTCCTGGGGTCGATTTGCTCGACTAAAGGCGGTGCTCCAGCATGCCCACAGTCAAATGACTGAAACAAGTAAAAGAGTAAAAGAGGATTACACTTGGCGGGGAATTTAGGAGGCGAAAAATTGGAGCTGGTGAAATTGTAAAGATTCTCCAAGAATCACTTCTGACTCTTTTCTGGGATATGGCAAAAAGCAAAATCCTGCTGCCACACATATGGCCTTCTGGCAGCAACGATCTCCAACCAGGGTTTGACCACAGTTTCCAGCAGTTTCATATAGTCGACTTAACTTAGCTTAAGGCTCTGTTCAAAGAAGTGCGGCTGCATGACGTCACTGTCACTTGTGACACCCAAAGTCCATCACTGTTTGGGGGAACTTGGTGTTCATGACGTCCACACCACGCCACAGGCTTCTTTCAGTTTCTGTCAGCCAAATCCACTCACAAGTGTCGTTATTGATTATCTTGCTTCGATCTGTCACTCGGTACTAATCATGAACACTCAGAGAGTGGTACTCGTGGTTGTACAAGCCTTTATCACTCTTAATTCAATGGTATACAAACGCCTCTTTATACTGATCTCATTTGTCATTCCACCTCTTGAAAGTCTTATGTCGATAGATGAGTGGCGACGTGTGCAGACCTAATCAGTTGGAAGCATACAGTAAGTTTCAACTTTCGTTTGTCACCTAACGTTCAATCCTTGAAGATCTGCAACAGGGGAGGTCACGGATGGAAAGTCAGGAATACGATTGACTATGGCAATCATTTGTGCAGATGGAGCAATCACCATATATGTATGTATGTGTGTGAGTGTTTGTATGTATACATGTATGTATATATGTACGTATGTGTATGTATGTGCATGTATGTGTATGTATGCATGCATGTATGTGCATCTATGCATGCATGTATGTATGTATGTATGTATGCATGCATGCATGTATATATGTATATATTTATGCATGTATGTATGTATGCATGTATGAGTGTATGTATGCCTGTATGTACGAATGTATGTGTGTGTATGTATGTATGCATGCAGGCATGTATGGCTTTTCTTTGAGTTTTCGTTCAGTTCTTCTTGAGAGAGTTCAAGCCGGTCGCTTAAACAGCCACAAGACTGTTTGAGTTAAGAGAGGCCTCGGTGTTTGTAAATATGTCGTTGAGTTAGTGTGTTGGTTAAGCTGTAACTGCACACACCCATGTGTATACATCTGTACACCTAAACAATCTCAGATGGTAAATCTTTGGAACGTCTTAGAAATCCTTACTGTGTCACAAATAATTCGGATTTGGTGAATCCGCGTCAGTTTCTTTTGCACTTTCATTGAAAAACTTAACGTTTTTACGTTCTTGCGTAAATTTGTTGGTACATAGCCTAGCTATGTACCTGCAATGACCCCTGGCGGCTACGACGGCAAGCAAAACGGAAAAGAGGGATATAACGAGAGTAATCTCCCTCGAGCTTCGTGAATGTTCGAGATCCTTTTGGAAGTTTGCAGTTTTATGAGGGAATCGGGGACTTCCCATCCATCCCTTATATAAACTAAAGAAATTCTAAATTCGCGCCATTCAGTGCCTGTTGATTCTTCAACATGAATTTAGTCAGGCCGGCGCACTTTACGTCCACTCGCGCTCCCGTTCGATTTTCTTACTTGGAGGCATGTGACTGCAACCAGAACATATTCAGGTAATGTTATAAGCTTCCTTCAATTAACCTTGTATGTTAACGCATTACCTCCAATGATAAAAGTTATGGTTTATTACAAGCGTCTCGTGAATTCTATTCTCTTGTTGTTATGAACAAAAACAGTGACTCCCTTTTCTCTCATACTGACTAAATTACAGTGTGTCATTTAAGTCAACGTAAACACCAGAAATAGATAACCCTGACACCACTATACACCTATGATGATAGATACAAATGAGAATTTATAGTCATGGTTTAAGAGTTATAAGTTTATCTGCCATAAATGTTTGCTTTTTCCTGGATTTTTTATTGAATTGACACATCCGCTGGGCAGCTGACTACTACAACAGTGCATGACTTCTGTTCTCTGTCCCACAGAATATCCCACAGAATATCCCACAGAATATCCCACAGTTCTGTTATGTTTGTGAATTGATGTTTTTGTTGGAGTGTTCCACCAGTATTCCTTGGTTTTAAAGGTGTGAATACCTGCTGGTTCTGACATGCCTGCCTTTAAGTATACGTCAAGGTAGGCCTTTCTTGCGGATAGCACTGTTAATAGTCTTTGCAACTTTATCATGTCTTAGAGGCAGGTAATATCTCATAGACATGCTAGGGCAGCTGCTGATGATGTGGTGATATCTTCCATGTATGTATGTATATATGTATGGATGGATGTGTGTGTGTGTGGGGGGGGGGGCACAGTAAATTTGACTGAAGGTTTTTTTTAAAAAAATCCCAGCTAAAATGGATTTGACAAACACGTTCAAACAGGCACTAACACACTCACACACACTGTTTAGTCAGAAGAGTAAGTTAAGCGGACGAGAAGTTACTCGATTGTCATCTTTAACAGACCATTTTTAAACAGACGATAGCTTCTGGAATACTTCTTTCTGAAACTAAAAAAAAAAAAGAGCAATACAGAAAAAAAAACAACACCAAAAATACATGTCTTTGTACACAGTCTTAGAGCACGAACTCATCCTAATATGATCTTTGTTGTCCAACAAAGTGTCACACACGACAGCAATGAATAAATACCCGGGTCTTAGCTCTGACTAACATTTGTTTTATTTTACTAGAGAGAAAAGAAAAATAATGCTTCCAGTTTTATTTTTAATCAAAAGCAGTGTAAGCGATTTTAACAAGAGAAAGAGAGAGAGAGAAAGAAAGAGGAAGAGAGAGGGGGGGAGAGATGAGAATGGATAGTTTGAAGTAGAGAGAGGAGGGTTGGGGAGAGGTTGACAAAGAAACAGTTGAAGCGAGGAAAGATTCTAAATGGAAAGCTGCATGACTAAAGCGATGAGTCTTCATGATTGTAATGAGGGAATAACATGACTTTATTTGTAAGACGTTTGTTCTGTTTATATCTTCAAAGAAATGTCTATATACCTATACTAATAGGCGCAGGCGTGGTGAGAAGCTTGCTTCCCGACCACATGGTTCCGGGTTCAGATAAATGAGAGAGTAAAACCGTTTAATTAATACGTTCAGCTGATTAAAAACATATTTTGGTAAATCTATCTCCTAAGAAGTAATTTAGTCCCAAGATGCATTTCATGGATGCTCCCAGATGTTTCTGAGAGCTCAGAGAGTTTCGGGTCTTTCAGCATCAGATCCTTTCGCCCAGTTGACTTAGCTGAACGCAAAGAACTGGAATGAATGCCACTAAGTATTTTTTTTTCCCGGGGCTCTAACGATTCTGCTTGCTCGCCACCATAAAGTCACAAAGGATACAGAGCAACATTTTTGCTCTCTAACAACAAAACACTTTAAAACGTATTTTAAAAAAAACCAACATTCTAAAGGTTATGAATGATAACGACCTATCGACTTATCTCAAAATATTGAAAAATATTTAGTCATCACTTCTGAACATACATACATACATACATACATACATACATACATACATGGAGGCGCAATGGCCCAGTGGTTAGGACAGCGAACTCGCGGTCATAGGATCGCGGTTTCGATTCCCGGACCGGGCGTTGTGAGTGTTTATTGAGCGAAAACACCTAAAGCTCCACGAGGCTCCGGCAGGGGATGGTGGCGAACCCTGCTGTACTCTTTCACCACAACTTTTTCTCACTCTCACTTCCTGTTTCTGTTGTGCCTGTAATTCAAAGGGTCAGCCTTGTCACACTGTGTCACGCTGAATATCCCCGAGAACTACGTTAAGGGTACACGTGTCTGTGGAGTGCTCAGCCACTTGCACGTTAATTTCACGAGCAGGCTGTTCCGTTGATCGGATCAACTGGAACCCTCGACGTCGTAAGCGACGGAGTACCAACAACAACATACATACATACATACATAAAGTAGCCGAAGACTTTTGCACGGTACTGTATATATATGCATGCACCCAGTGAGTGATACTGAATGAGTAAAATATGGTTTTAATCGCCAACCAATAAACAATTAGATTTCTTCCCACCTCATAGCTATCCGTCGCATGCGCTGGTACGGACAGGTCCTCCGTCTCCCGCTAGATCATCTTACTCTCATTTATATATATATATATATATATATATATATATATTAGTTTCAAATTTTGGTACAAAGCCAGCAATTTCGGGGGAGGGATTAATTCGATTACATCGCCCGAGTGATCAACTGGTACGTATTTTACAGAACCCGAAAAAATGAAAGGCTAAGTCGACCTCGGCAGATTTTGAACTCAGAACGTAAAGACAGGCGAAATGCCGCTAAGCATTTTACCCAGCGTTCTAACGATTATGCCAACTCGCAGCTTTCGTGTGTGTGTGTGTGTGTGTGTGTGTGTGTGTGTGTGTGTGTGTGTGTAAAGCGCACGCATACACACTGATATAGATATATTTTTATCGGGCTATCACTTTATACGATGCCTTATTAAATCAATGCGTTCCCTATGTTTTGTGTCAGTTGCTTACTTTCTGCTTGTACATCTAAACAAGCCGCCAGCGATCACTTCTATGCATAAAGTGCATATGTGTGTGTGTGTGTGTCTAACGAAAAATACTCGATATTTACGATCTGCAAACCGTTTCCCATTAAACAATCAACGCCATGTTAATATTTCAGCTTTACTGTTTTAAAGATGAACAGTGGAAAAAACAGAAAACAGAGAACTAGGGATTTGGTTGAATCGCTTTTAGCTTATCAGTTCGGTACACGTTCGCAATATAGTTCAGACAGTGAGAATTAGGTTAGAAGTACTCGTTTCAAAACCAGATAAGAATCGACGTAACCAGGAAGGTCACAACTAGTTCTACACGGATAGGTGCAGGCCTCGGTTAACGCTGGTCTAAACTTCTTTCTCATCTAACAGCTTTATATTTATATATTATTTTCTTTATCTCAGCTGTGTGATAAAGTTAATATATTTCTCTCGCCCACAACAGCAGATTTCCATGTGGTACTTTTAGAGTTCATTCAACAGGAAATGCTCAAAAACGGAACTGTAGATTCTTTTTGTAATTGCCTAGTTTTCTGGCTTTTTATCGTTTTGTTTCCTTTATATTTATATTTGTTCAAGGCCAACATGTATCTTATATTGTGTAGGATCTTATATATAAAAAGATACCAGCAATTCTCACCTATTTCCATCATAAACAATGCGTATTGTAAGCAACAATCAAACATCCCTGGCAACTGGTACCTACATATTAGTTTTCAAATTTTGGCACAAGGTCAGCAATTTCGGAAAGGGTATAAACCGATTACATCGACCCCAGTGTTCAACTGGTACTTATTTTATCTGGAAACATAGCTGTTTCGTTCATCATCCTTAAACAGACCTTATTCGGGGACGTTTTGAGCGGAATGGGCTACTCGACCTGAAGGAAATTCTAACGGGATCCCACCTGCAAGGTCATGCGCTGTTAATCTTGATATGAGATCACCATGGCGCTTACATATGGTTGTGATGCATGTGCCTGGAGTACCCTTATCAGACGGGTAGTGATAGTGGGTGTATTGGGCTTCGTATAATTGTACCCCAGTGTCACTTTGATGGTATGTACTGCTCTCTCACCCAATAATAATAATAATTAATTCAATAATAATAATAATAATAATAATAATAATAATTAATTCGTTTTAATAATAATGTAGAGCACATATGGTTGTGGTGTATGTGCCTGGTGTACCCTTATCAGAGAGATAATCATGATGGGTATATTGGGCTTCGTATATTTGTACCCCAGTGTCACATTTTTGGCATGCGCTACTCTCTCACTCAATAATAATAATAATAATAATAATAATAATAATAATAATAATAATGATGATGATGATGATGATAATAAGTACTGCGGTTGATTCGTTCGACTAGAAATTGTTCAAGGCGATGCCCAAGCACGGTCGCAGTCTAATCACTAAAACAAGTAAAAAAAAAAAAAACCAACAACAACAAGAAACTATTTCATGTTGCTCAAGAAACAAAACAGAAAAAAAAAAAGACAACCTGTTGGCTCGTTAGCTTTTTTTCTACACCTGCTCCACCTTTAACCGAGTACCGGGTGATGATCTAGAAGGAAGAAAACCTACCCTGCAGGCATTACCCGTTTTTAATCAGCCATCGTCACATCATGTGATGAGGTGTCTTAAATGAACTTATTCATTAGATTCCTGGCGTCTCACTCACAGTTCCATTGTTGAAACGCTGCTTTAATACTTTTTACCTTAATGACCAGATAAAAGTACCCCACAGGGTACTATAACACAAAGGTAAACAGTAAACGGGTAGGTGGTTTTTTTCTTTTTCACTAAATAAACTCTTGTTGGTGGCGATGTTGCTGCTGTTATTGTTGTTGTTGTTGTTGTTCTTCTTCTTCTTCTTCTTTTTCTTCCTTTTCTTCTTTTTTTTCTTCTTCCCTCCACGTCTTTTTCTTCTCTACCTCTTCACTTTCTTCTTATTCCTATCTTCCTCTTCTTCTCCTCTTTCTCCTTCCTCTTTTCATTCTTCTTCTTCCTTCCTCCTCTTCCCGCTTCCCTTCTCCTTTTTATTCTCTTCCCTTCTTTTTCTTCTCCTCCTCTCCTCCCCTCTTCCTCCTCTCTTTTTCTTCTTCGGATTATTATTATTATTACTATTACTATTACTATTATTATTATTATTATTATTATTATTATTATTACTATTACTATTACTATTATTATTATCATCATCATCATCATCATCATCATCATCATCATCATCATCATCATTAAGGCGGCGAGCTGGCAGAATCGTTAGCATGTTATGCGAAATACTTAGCGGTATTTCGCCCGTCGTTCTGAGATCAAATTCCGCCGAGGTCGGCTTTACCTTTCATCCTTTCAGGGTCGATAAACTAAGTACCAGTGAAATTCTGGGTGTCGATGTAATCGACTAGCCCCCTCCCCCAAAACTTCAGGCCTTGTGCCTATAATAGAAAGGATTATAATCATCATCATCATCATCATTATCATCATCATCATCATCATTATTATTATCTTCATACCATACGCTTTCACGTGTTCTAATGCTGCCCCCCCCCTTTTCTTTTCTTTTCATTGTCATAAATGTTCTTGTTGTTGTTATGTATTTATCTCGCATAGCTTCTCTTCCTTTTTTTTCTTTCCCTTTTAAGCAATCTGATGGCGGTGACGGCGGCGGTAGTCGTGATGTCGCTGCTTCTAATGCAGCTGCTGCCGTTGTTGTTGTTGTTGTTGTTGTTGCTGCTGCTGGTGGTGGTGGTGGTGGTGGTGGTGGTGGTGGTGGATGGCGGCGTTGATGCTGGTGGCGGTGAAGGTGATGATGCTGGTGGTTGAGATGTTCATGTTGTTGTTGTTGTTGTTGTTGCTGCTGCTGGTGGTGGTGGTGGTGGTGGTGGTGGTGGTGGATGGCGGCGTTGATGCTGGTGGCGGTGAAGGTGATGATGCTGGTGGTTGAGATGTTCATGTTGTTGTTGTTGTTGTTGCTGGTGGTGGTGGTGGTGGTGGTGGTGGTGGTGGTGGTGGTGGATGGCGGCGTTGATGCTGGTGGCGGTGAAGGTGATGATGCTGGTGGTTGAGATGTTCATGTTGTTGTTGTTGTTGTTGTTGCTGGTAGTGATGGTGGTGGTGGTGGTGGTGGTGGTGGTGGTGGTGGTATGGCGCCTGTGATGAAGTGGTTGTGGTGTTGGTAGTGATGGATGAGGTAGTAGTGATAGCGAGAGGCAGCGGAATAAATACTTGTGGTGGTGGTGGTGGTAGCAGTGGTGGTGGTTGTAACGGTGGTGGTGCGAGTGGTGGTGGTAATGGTGATAGCAGGAGTGCTGGAGTTAATGTTAGAGGAGGAGGAGTGGTGGTGGTGGTGGTGGTGGTGGTGGTGGTGGTAGTGGTGGTGGTGGTCACCGTTGTCGTGGTGAAGTAGTAGTTGTAGTGTTAGTAGTGATGAAGATAGTAGTGGTGGTGTTGGCGGTAGTGCTTGCTGGTTGTTGTTGTTGTTGTGGTTGTAGTGGTGGTGGTGGTGGTTTAAGGCGGGGAGCTGGCAGAATCGTTAACACGTCGGACAAAACGCTTAGTGGCATCTCTTCCAACGCGTTACGTTCGGAGTTCGAATTCCACCGATGTCCACTTTGCCTTTCATTCTTTCGGGAGTCGTTAAAACAGATGAGAGGCCAATATCAAGGCGACAAAATATATGTGTGTGTGTGTGTGTGTGTGTGTGTGTGTGTGTTTGTGTGTGTGTTTGTCCCCCCAACATCGCTTGACAACCGATGCTGGTGTGTTTACGTCCCCGTAACTAAGCGGTTCGGCAACGTTTTGTTAACAACAAACAAGATGAGGACAAATATCCGTCAAAAGTAAATAATGTATGAAATGAAATGGTTCACTTAAGAACACAACGCACCGTCCGGCAATCGAAACTACGATCTTTCGATTGTGAGTATAACGCCCTAACTACAAGGCCACAATCCTTCACACTTCTGCTAGGCACAGTGAAAAAGTGATTTATGCAGTGTATAAATTTCAGTTTGATCTTGGGAAGTAAAGCACAATCGCTCTTGTTGCGACTGCTGTTAGAAAAATTGGGAATTGAGCTAACGCTATTTTCAGTCTTTCAGAATGTTTTTCTAGTCACTCCCAGATACCCAAGCCCTTTGTTTGATTGAATAATTTGAGAAATAATTAGAAATTTTTTGTTACAGATACGAAATATTAGGGTGAATCTTTTACCATTAGTAGTAATTCGATCTTTGGCAAATTTGTAAATAGACCACTTTTCAAAATGTGATCGTTAATGAAGTTAATAATTCTATCCGCATCTTGTTGTATTACTGCAATTAGCTTCGAAGAAGAACCCCCCCACCCAGTTTTTTCGTCACTATTACCTCTTGAATCATGCAATGAGTGGATATAATAAGTACACCTGGAGATTTCATTTTAGTGTGAAATCCTACTTTTTCCTCGTCTATGGTGCCACGCTGTTGATATACAGCTATTCCCTACTAGGCCTGTGGAGGCGCAATGGCCCAGTGGTTAGGGCAGCGGACTCGCTGTTTCGTAGAATCGCGGTTTCGATTTCCAGACCGGGTGATTATTGAGCAAAAACACCTAAAGCTCCACCGGGCTTCGGCAGGGGATGGTGGGGAACCTTACCCCCCTCCCTTGAAATTGCTGGTCTTGTGCCAAAATTTGAAACCAATACGCTGCACAATTTTAAGAATTTTTTTTTTCTTGAGCTCTAAGACTTATAAGGCTGATTGTTCAGTTTCCATGATGTATAAATGAGAGAGACCACCACATTCCCCTTGAACAGGATGTCGGTCCGTTGCAGGGTTCAGAGCCAGTGATTTTGATGAGAGAGGACAAGTGAATTACATCGATCTCAGTACTTGACTGGTAATTTGTTTTATCGACCCGTGACCTCGATAGAATTTGTATTCAGACCGTAAAGAGACGGAAGAAATGCCGCTAAGCATTTTGCTTGACGCGCTAACGAATCTACCAGTTCGCGGCCCTACCAATGATAATAATGATCCTTTCTAGTGGAGGCACAAGGCGTGAAATTTGGGGGGAGGGAACTAGTTCATTACATCGACCCCAGTGTTTCATTGGTACTTAATTTATCGACCTCGAAAGGATGAAGGGCAAAGTCAACCCCGGCGTAATCCTTTCTATTATAAGCACAAGGCCTGAAATTTTGGGGGAAGGTGGTTAGTCGATTACATCGACCCCAATGCTTGACTGGCACTTATTTTATCGGCCCCGAAAGAATAAAAAGCCAAGTCGACCGCGGCGGAATTTGAACTCAGAACCTATGGATGGACGAAATGCCACCAAGCATTTTGCTCGGTGTGTTAATGATTCTACTAGCTCGTTACCTTAACAATAGTAATAATAGTCCCCTTTCTACTAAAGGCTCAAGGCCTGAAATTTGTGGGGAAAGGGTAGGTCGATTACATCGACCCCAGTGTTTCACTGGTACTTAATTTATCCACCCCGAAAGGATGAAAGGCAAAGTCGACCTCGGCGGAATTTGAACTCAGAAAGTAAGGACGGACGAAATGCCGCTAAGCATTTTGCCCGGCGTGCTAACGATTCTGCCAGCTCGCCGCCTTTAATAATAATAATAATAATAATAATAATAATAATAATAATAATAATAATAATAATAATAATAATAATAATGGTTTCAAATTTTAGCACAAGACCAGCGATTTCGTTGGACGAGATAAGTCGATTACATCGACCCCATCACATTGACGATTCTGCTGGCCTCGTCGCTTTAATGATAATAAAAGACTATTCATTACTGTTTTTGTTTTTTGTATTTTTCTTTCTTTTTTCGTACGTTAATCTTATTTTCGTTCAAGAATGAAAGTAGTTTAGTCTATTGGACACATAAACTTACCAGCTCTAACTTGTACCCTATAAATCGGGACATCCGCCGTATGAGATGACTTCACGTAACGGTGTGTGCTCAGACAGGTAGGAGAAGAGGGTATATTTGTTATGATGGTGTCAAACAAATCGTACAGTTTTTACAGAGACCTTCTTTCAATATTGACACCAAACTAGGAAGAGGATAAACATTGTCAAAGAAAAAAAAAAGAACAATAAATAAAATAAAATAAAAACAGCTGAAATTTTCATCAATTTTTTCCTTTCTTTTCTTTTCTTTTCTGCTTTACATCGACCCAGACGACAGCACATGAAAACATATCCGTTTCTAAAGCAGGCTTATCCCATTTGACTCGAGAACAGGTCAACTCTTGTGAAGTGGTCTTAGTACATAAATTCGCAGCTGTTAATCAAAACCAATAGCACTGATTACGAGCCGAAATTATGCTTCGCGGGTTCGGGTTTCACTCTCTGTCTCCTCGCTCTCACAGTTTCATCCCAATGTACATACGATAGATACCTCTATTCCTGTCGGCTGTCAAAGTGGCTGGTTCGGGAGATGATGGTGACGGGGATGATGGCGTGATGACGTAGTGGGTGGTGGTGATGGTCGTTTAGCTTGTAAGCTTTAACTTGTTCTATCTAGACATGTTGGCATGTGTCCTTGAAGATCACCCTACATAAACACAAACACCACATCCGCAAACACACACATACACTCACATACTTACATACACTAGCATATATATCAGTACATATAAATGCACATAGTTGTGTATATTTATGCGCGCGAGTGTGTGTGAATATATATATATACACACACACGTTTATTTATAGGTATATTTGTGGTTATACAAGTGTGTATATATGTGTGTGTGTGTGTATACATATATATATATATATATATGTGTGTGTGTATTATGTATGCACACATACGTACATATATACATACACACGGACATACACCCTTGAATCCACACAAATATACACAAGTCGTGTGTAAACAAAAACACAGTTATACAGAACACATACACACACACAAATGGACACACGCTTATACACACACACACACACACACACACACACACACACAAATGAACACACGCTATTATCCTTACACACACAAATGGACACACGCTTATATCCACACACACACGAACACACATACTCAATCACACGCCATTCGTCCTTCCCCCTACAAGACCCCGCGAACAAACAAAGAACCCCATACAAACACGAAGACTGGAAACAGCGTCTCGCTCCCTTTATTTCGTGGCCATTGGTCGGCGTAAGGCGTCCAGAGAGACGCCATCAACATTTACGGAGGATCACCTGACACAAATGCGCTGATCCTGGATATTATGTGATAGGGTCCCCACGTTTAGTGGTTGTGGAAGACTGTTTTATGTGACAGTGAGAGGGGCCACTGCAAGTATCTCATATATACATATACACAAGCACAGAAACATGTACGCATATATAATCACACACGTACACACGCATATATGCATCCATACATACATGCAATATATACATGCATACGTACATACATACATGCATACGTACGTACATACATACATACATATATACATGCATACACATACATACATGCATACGTACATACATACATGCATCCATGCACATATATGCATACTTTCGTACATACATACATACACACATACATACATACATACATGTATACATGCATACGTCAACCTCGGTTGACTTTGTCAATAGAATAAGTACCAGTTGAACACTGGGGTCGAAGAAATCGACTAGATCTCCTCCTCCAAAATTTCACGCCTTGTACTTTAAGTAGAACTGATATTACAACTTGAATAAGGCGGCGAGCTAGCAGAAACGTTAGCACGCCGGGCGAAATGCTTAGCGGTATTTCTTCTCTCTTCACGTTCTAGGTTCAAATTCCGCCGAGGTCGACATCGTCTTTTATCCTTTCGGGGTCGATTAAATAAGTACCTGTTGCGTAATGGAATCGATCTAATCGACTGTCCCCCTCCCACCAAATTTCGGGCCTTGTGCCTAGAGTAGAAAAGAATCGTTAGCACGCCGGGCGAAATGCTTAGCGGTATTTCTTCTCTCTTTACGTTCTGGGTTCAAATTCCGCCGAGGTCGACTTACTTTGCCTTTCAATCCTTTCGGGGTCGATTAAATAAGTACCAGTTACGCACTGGGGTCGATCTAATCGACTTAAGCTCTTTGTCCTTGAGCGAGGCACTTCATTTCACGTTGTAGTGTCAGCTGATTGATGGCGTACCCCTCTCTATGTTCCTCCGCTTTTCTCCTCTCCCTCTTTCTCTCTCTTTATCCTTCCCACCCATTTCCTTTTCTCTCTCTCTCTCTCTCTCTCTCATCTGTCTTTGTCTCTCTCTCTCCAGACATTCTCCACAATGTTTTGTTGGGTCAAGAGCAGGAGAGCTGAGAGAGTGCCTATGACCACTTGAGTCCGTACAGACACCATATTGTCATCTAAAACGATTAACGAAGGCGTAATCTACACGTTATTAAAAAAAAAAATCATCCTCGAATCTGAGTAACAGTCGTACAATGCGTGTGTGTATGTGTGTGTGTATGTGTGTGTGTGTGTGCGTGCGTGTGTGTATGTGTGTGTATAGATAGATAGATAAATAGATAGATATATACATATTTATATATGTATAAATATGTGTGCATGCGCGCGCGAGCGATTGTGTGTTTGTGTGTGTACATATATATATATATCACAGATAGATAGATAGATAGATAGATAGACAGACACAATTTTTGAGTTCAGCAAAAATTGTATGGATAATACCGTACTAAATTCTGGTGCCAAAACTTAAGTTCCACATTCACTTGAATCCCAATTTTTGCTGAACTCATCTACAATACCCTATATATATATATATATATAAAACTTAGATATGTTTCGACCAAAGATTGGTCCAGGCCATGTCTAACTTAATAGCACCACCTGATATATATATATATATATATATATATATATATATATATATATATATATATATATATATATATCCGTATCTATACACACACACACATAGAAGTTTAAACGCACATACATATATAGACGTATATATAAACATATATACATGTACATAGTCCTGCGCGTACACACACGCAGGACTATTTATGTGTGTGCGCGTGTGAGTGTGTGTGTCTTTGAACAAAGCTTTTCTCATATCCACTCAGACTTCATAAAGTAGGCACTTAAATGTTTTTTTTGAATTAGGGTCCTTCAATCTATCCAGAATTTTATTTGAAGAATGTACAACAATGATATGATTACTGAAGTGTATTTTGTTTTTAATATTTCAATCTAACTTGGTTGTTCATTGTTAATTTTGTTTAAAAGCTCCGACGGACTTATCTGCAATGTATCGTTCATGCTTTGACCTTAATGTAGACATACGTTGAAATTACTAGCAACTTCGTCCTTTCTAGACCTGCTCATATGACCAGATTCTGCTGTATGTAGCGGCTTAATAAGTTATGCAATTGAATCAGTTATTAAAATGAGGCTCCCATTCACCCGTTCATTGAGCTAGATGAATATTAACGGCGCGGCAATTATACAATGGAATTTAAGGATAATATTCAAAATGGCGGACAACGAAGACGATTAACGAAACAGGCATTTGGTTTATGTATATTCTGTGTAGTTGATTGTTTATCAAAGCTGCAGCTGACACAAGGGTAGGAGTGGACTACCAACTGCAGGATCGGCCGTCTGTATCCTGTTATTGTATTTACTCTTTGCTTTTAGCCAAAGGCACTTAGCTGTGAAGAGCTCAGTTCATCTAACGGTAAATAGTCACTTTAAAGTATGTACAGTCCTTCGCTACAGACAACAGAAGAACTGTAAAACTTTAAACTTTGTTCATATTTATAACTGAGTTCAACTCCTCTAGAGCAGTGCTCAGCAATCCTTTTTCACTTGCGGTACACTTATTGTCTTTTCAGAATTCGGCGGCACACCTAAACTAAAAACATAACTAAAAGTGTAGGGGGAAAATTACACTCAGATTACACTGCGGCACACGTAGCATCCTGCCGCAGCATACCGGTTGCGGAGCAATGCTCCAGAGGCTATGATTTCTGGTAACGTTTAATCTCTGACCTGTTGGGTTCATGACAACCGCACTTATATTGGCTTCAAATTTTGGCACAAGACCAGCAATTTCGGGTACTTATTTTATTGATTCCGAAAAGGATGAAAGACAAAGTCGACACCAATGGCTTTTGGAGTCAGAACGTATTATTATTTAACATATGCACTGAAAACTTGTCGCACTCTGCCTCACGCTCCGGCTGACAACGCGCTCGCTCGCTCGCTTGTTCGTTCGTTCGTACTCGCCAGCTCCTCGTCGTCGTATTAGTACTGAAAATCGAGACCGAGCGAGCTTTTGCCCTTTTTCTCAGCGTGTGGTTTCCGTCCACGCTGAGCTTGCCTTGGGACACTTGCGTTATATACACATATGAAAAGGCTGCAAATATTTAATTTTGCTTGCAATAGTCGCTTCTCCAGCTGCTTCAGATGAAAATTATCAAAGTGTAGTACAACGGTTTAGCATTTTTCAAAAGTGTCGTAAGTCCCGCATACGACAGTTTTACAAAAGTATTTCTGACTGAAAATATCATACATGCATGGAGTTACGATTTTATGCACCCAACAAAGTATTATTGTTAAGCTGAAACTGTTGCTAATGTAAAAAGAAATGGAACGGTGATTTCGTTTTCTGAAAAAGCAACATTTTGGACATACGACACTTTTGCATAACAGCAACAAATTATGTCTCTTTGCGTTTTGACTTCAAATCCATGACGAGGTCGATTTTTATTGAAATAAAGCTGGAATCACAAGAAACTGGAGGCATTTCACAGGACTGAGAGGATGTTAACATCATCACCATATTCAAGAAGAGTAATAAGCATTATCTATCGAGGAACATCTCTACTTGTTCTAGTTGGGCGTGCTATAGTTGAGTAGCACTCAACTTTGTATGAGTGTTGCTCAATAGGTTGAAAAGAAAACCGAAATATTCTGCCCGAAACTCATTGTGGGACGATGCACCATGGACATGATACTGAATCTCCATCAGATCCAGGAGAAATGAGCGGAACAGAACAAGGCGGCCTGTGTACTCATCACGAAGGCTTTCGACTCAGTGAACTGATCAGAACCTGTGGCGGATATTTAGAAGGTTTAGATGGGGAGGGTGAAAGTTGATTACATCGACCCAGTACTCAACTGGTACTTAATTTATCGATCCCGAAAGGATGAAAGGTTAAGTCGAACTCGGCGGAATTTGAACTCAGAGCTTAGCGACGGGTGAAATACCGCTAAGCGTGTTAACGATTCTGCTAGCTCGCCGCCTTAATGATAATAATAATAATCCTTTCTACTACCTTTTAAAAAATATTAGAAAGGATTATTATTATTATTAGTAGTAGTAGTAGTGGTCGTGGTAACTGTCCTTTGCATGTTAATCGGCGATATAAATGTAACTACTTAAGACTTCTCGCCAATATTATCAACTAATTGCCAAGCCCTGCTTATCTCTACGTTTAAGTTTCCGGACTTCTCAAGCTAGAATCTTCTATCAGCAGCCATTTCACCCTCAGTGAAGCTAAATGTTTCTTCGATAAGCTTGGTCTTTTCTGCTTTCTATTTCCCTTTGCTCATTAAGAACAAAACTGTGGACGGCAAGCATGGCTGTGTGTGATATGAAATTTGTTTCCGAACCACATGGTTCCAGGTTCAGTCTAGCATCCCCACTTAGCACAAAGCAATATCTGTGGTCCGCGGTTTCTGGTTATTTCGCTCGCTGGATGCTCCAAATAATGGGGACACATTCGAAGAAAGCCTGAAAAAGTTGGGAGAAATATTAACCAGCCTAGATACTTCTTGAAGACTTCAACCTCCCTAACTTCGAATGGTCTGAGGGCGGCTTTCTTTCATGTATGTCACTGCACGAACAGAAGCAATCAAAGTCTGTGCTTCACTTTATAAACATACTATCATCCAAGGATCAAACAGTGCTCCACTCAACAAGGGGTAAAGATATTTTGGACATCTGTTTCACAAATTACGCGGTGCTCATGATGTTAAGGTGACACCGACGAATTTGTCGGACCATAACTTAGTAGAATTAACACTGTATGCTCCACAGAAAAATGCAGATATGCAGGATACTAGAAGTATCCGACTCCTTCTCAACCTGAACTTCCATGAATTCGTTAAAAAGATATACATAAAAATGTGTGTGTATATATATATATATATATATATATATATATATATATGTATGTATTTGTGTGTGTGTATGTGCGTATCTATATGTCTATGTGTGTCTTTATGTCCGTGTTTGTCCTCCATCACCGCTTCACAAACGGTGTTGGTTTGTTAACGTCCCCATAACTTAGCGGTTCAGTAAATGTGTCCGATAGAATAAGTAGTAGAAAACAAATACTGGGGTGGGGGGGTCGATTCTTTCGACTAGAATTTCTTCAAGGTGCCCCAGCATGGCCGCAGTATGTGTGTGTGCTTCCTTGTGTGTGTGTATATGTTTGTGTGTGTGTGTGCATAGACTGGAATCCTTTCCTGTCGCGGTTACATATTTAAACAACATGGTTACCTTACTCTAGTCAGAGCATAGATTCTCTTCAATTTTGCACAACATACTGGGTGTATACGACATTTGAACACAGGCAACCGAGAGGGTGGGATGGTCGGTAAAATGAGAGATCACTAGTCGGGTTTCCTGTCATCATCACTACGCTTGTTCAATTGTAAAAACACTTTATTCTAAAATAGCCCAGCCCAGCTAAGTGGATACCATAGCAAACAATGTACTTCGGTGGGAAGCGTAAACCGAACAAACTGCCACTAAGTACTGTAAAATGTGAGATTGAGTATCTCATCCACATATCTGGTGAAGAAGGTACAGCAGGAGCGCATGTTGAGAGTCGAGGGTAGAGTGCTGGGCGTAAAGACTAGAGCGTTGAGCGTAGTGTTGAGCAGAGGGCGTTGAGTGTAGAGCGTAGAGCGTAGCCCGGAGAGCGTAAAGCGTTGAGTGAGGGGCATTGAGCGAGTGGCGTGGAGTGCTGAGCGTAGATCGTCGAGCGTGGAGCGAAGGGCGTTGATCGTTGAGCATTGAGCGTTGAACGTCGAGTGTAGAGCGTTGCCCGGAGGGCGTAAAGCGTTGAGTGAGGGGCATTGAGCGAGGTGGGTTGAGCGTAGATCGCTGAGCGAAGGGCGTTGAGCATTGAGCGCTGAACGTAGAGTGTAGAGTGTGGAGCGTAGAACGCGGAGCATAAAGCGTTGAGCGTAGAGTGTAGAGCGTGGAACGTGGAGCGTAGAGCGTTGATGTGTTCACATCCCCGGCACACAACGGTTTAGCAAAAGCACTCGGCTTCAGAAATGAAGGCCTTGGGTCGATTTGTTCGACTAAAACCCTTCAAGGCAGTGCTCCAGCAGGGCCGCAGTCAAATGACTGAAACGAATAAAACAATAAAAGAAGAAAAAAAGAAAGTCGCTGGAAAATATCTGCCAGTTTTAAAAAGTTGAATACATAAAAGCTGAATTCTCATAGATTCAGCACAGACACAACGAAACAAGACATGGCCACACAAACAACACAAGTTTAAAAGGTACTAAAAGTCAACGGATACCCAGCATGTGTTATCAGTCGCCAATACGGCGCGCAAACCCGTCAGAACGGAAGAACTCTCCAAACACTTGTTTTCTAAAGTTATTACACGTCAGTGACAATACAACAGCTGCTATCCGCAAAGCCATCTGTAAGGAAGGGCTCTACACACATCTGGTCCACTCAAGACCTTCCCTACGGAAATGTTTATCGCTGAAACGGCTCCCCTATATCAGGAATTTATGCACGTTGACCGTCAGTTCCATCCGTAACAAGGACGTGCGACTGTAACACACGGATATCTTTTACATATTTTGCAATGATTGAAACATTGTGCCAAAATTAGAAAGATATTTAAAGCGACGAGCTGGCAGGATCGTTACCGCACTGGACAAAATGCTTAGCGACATTTTTTTTTTTTTTTTCGGCCTTTTACGTTCGGAATTCAAATGACGCTGAGGTCGACTTGGTCTTCTTCCTTCTGGTTAAGTACTGAGGTCAATATCATCGACTTACTCTCTTCTCTAAAGTTGCTGGCTTTTGCCAAAATTTGTAAGTCATGATATTTTGAGTTAAAATCTCCTTTTCAAAAGGAGATATAACTATGCACCTATTTTGTTGTCGTGTCGAATTTTTGTGTGTGAGTCAAGTAGGAAAAGTAAAAACTAGTAGGGGAGAAGAATTTAGCTAGCGAGTCCAGAAATACAGAGAATGTAGTAGCGGTGGGTGAAACATATACATAGAAAACGACGGGTTGATAAATAAGTAAATAACTGCATTCATCACGGTCGTAATTATATCGAGGGCACGTGACCGAGTGATTAGTATATTGCGCTCACGATCGCGAGGGCGTGATTTTGATTCTCTTAATGTGACAGTCCCATGGAGGGAATAATACTACTGCTATTTAGCCCCAGGAAGCACCACCGCTTCCTGTCGGCCTTGACACATTTCCTGTGTCCTTATTTTTACAAGAGGGAGACAAGCACCTCCACCCAGCTAAGCCTGCATCCAGAGACATGTTTCTGAGTCTTTGCTCGTCATCAGTCTGGAGTAGCATCACTACTGCATACTGTGTGTGTGTGTATGTGTGGTTTCGAAGTGAGTCCCACTGTCCGTCAATTGGACAAGTGTCTTCTCCCATAGCCTCAGTCCAAGCAAACTTCTTACTAAACAGCTAGTCTGCGCCTAATACACATTGATTTCAAATTGTGGCACAAGGCCAGCAATTTTGGGGGTGGAGATAAATCGATTACATTAACCCCAGGTCTCAACTGGTAATTATGTTATCGACCCCCGAAAGGATAAAAAGCAAAGTTGATCTCGAGAGAATTTGAACTCAGAACGTAGCGACGGGTGATTGAGAGAAGGGGACTAGTCGATTACATCGACTTCAGTACGCAACTGGTATTTAATTTATCGACCCCGAAAGGATAAAAGGCAAAGCTGACCTCGACAGAATTTGAACTCAGAACGTAGCGACGGGTGATTGCGAGAAGCGGACTAGTCGATTACATCGACTTCAGTACGCAACTGGTATTTAATTTATCGACCCCGAAAGGATGAAAGGCAAAGCTGACCTCGACAGAATTTGAACTCAGAACGTAACGACGGGTGAAATACCGCTGAGCATTTCGACCGGCGTGCTAACGATTCTGCCAGCTCCACACCTTTAATTGTAAGAAAATAATGACAACCAACAAAGCGACTGACTGGTTGTTGAAAAGCAAAGAAAGACCCTGTAGACCCTTAAAGTACAAATAATAGGAAATTCTATCAATTTGTTAAATCGACAACATCTTAAATGATTTCCTTCTTAAAGATAGGTTATATGAAAAAAGAATACGATTAAGTCATGTTCACAACGTGTAGCAAAGATATTTTGCAATGTGAGTAAATTCGTTTCGTTTCATTTGGGAATCGAAAGTAGTTTTATGAGATGTGATCTTGCTTCAAGGCGTCCATCCGTGTTTGTCGATAATTGGTTCGCCAAAGCTGTATGAAATGTTTTATAATCACAATGTGATTAAAAACTGGCATCAGAACGGCTGATAACCTAAGTAAATATGTTCCTCATCCTTGATTTCGATTCTTCTTTTAAAAATATCAATTCCTGTGACCTACTTCCGTCTTTCTTTCCAATTTCTTTCACTCTTTCTTTCTTTCTTTTTACCATTTAATTCACGAAACGGGCGCTGGCATGGCTGTGTGGTTAAGACATTCGCTTAGCAACACACGTGGTTTCGGGTTCAGTTTCACTGTGCGGCACCTTGGGCAAGAGCCTTCTACTGAATCCTTCGGGCCGACCAATACCTTGTAAGAGAATTTGGTAGACGGAAACTGTGAGGAATCCAGTTATATATGTGTGTGTGTGTGTGCATTTGCGTTTTTCCTCCACCGCTTCATGACAACCGATGTTAGCTTGTTTACCCTCTTTGTACCTTAGAGATTCGGCAAGTGTGAACGATAGAATAAGTACAGAATTTTAAAAAAAGAGTACTGGAGTCAATTTATTAGACAAAACCCTTCAAGGCGATGCTCCAGTATGGTATAAGGCGCAGGAGTAGCTGTATGGTAAGTAGCTTGCTTACCAACCACATGGTTCCGGGTTCAGTCCCACTGCGTGGCACCTTGGGCAAGTGTCTTCTACTATAGCATCGGGCCGACCAAAGCCTTGTGAATGGATTTGGTAGACGGAAACTGAGAGAAGCCCATCGTGTATATATATATATATGTGTGTGTCCACAATCGCTTGACAACCGATGTTGGTGTGTTTATGTCCCCGTAACGTAGCGGTTCGGCAAAAGTGACTGATGGAATAAGTATTAGGCTTACAAAGGACAAGTCCTCAGGTCGATTGGTTCGACTAAAGGCGGTGCTCCAGCATGGCCACAGTCAAATGACTGAAACAAGCAAAAATATAAAAGATGTATATATACGCGCGCGGCCCGGGACTACAATAGAAGACACTTACTCCAGGTGTGGCGCTGTGGGACTGTACTCAGGACCACGTGTTCGGGAAGGGATGTGGCGTTTATAGCTTTTCCAACGGGCGTAACCGAGACTTCTCGAATTCCGACCAACAACCAAATGGAACATCAACTAAAACTCAATAACGGATCTGCTATTTTTACAAGGGAGATAACTCTATCGATTAAAACCCGCATTATTTTACAGGTGAGACGTAGTTTTATAACCGAGCTGTCACTAGGTTATTATTGTTTAGCTCTTCAGAGGGCAAAACCTATGCTCAAAGGCGTTCCAGTCATGGCCATCCTATTATTCTATATCTAAGACTTCATAAATGCAGATGTGGCTATGTAGTTCAAGAAGTTCGTTTCACATCCATATGGCTTCGAGTTCAGTCCCATTGCGTGGTACCTTGGGCAAATGCTTTCTACCTCGGCTTGTAACTTACCAAATCGTTGTAAGTGGATTTGGTAGACCGAAACGGAAAGAAGCCAATCCTACGTATGTGCATGTGTGCATACATTAAACAGTTGTGGTTAAAAAGTTTGGAACATTTAAAAAAAAAAATCATAATGTTATGCACAATATACACTCCAACCAGTGGCGGCTCGTGCATAGGTACTGCGGAACTGCAGCACCCCCTATATCCACTCGATATTATCGATAACATTCAATATAACGAGTCCTTCTTTCTTTATACTTGTACATTATATAATCCTTAAGCTTAATGTCAGTAACCATCCCCTAGTTGACGAAAAAGATACAAAAATCCTTCTATTGAACTATGTGCTTCACAGTTCCACTGACGCAGTGTTTGGCTGTTGTGTGCATTTCCCCATCTTATTTTGTGATTTGGGGGGAATTCACGGCAGTGTTCAGTGAACAAATTGAACACACTACCCGGCAGTGGCTAAAATGTGAACCGATCAAGTTTATGTATAAATTTTCTTTTTATATGCTTGTTTCCTTTTACACAATATTAAAGCAATAACTAAAAATTTTCTGAAGCATATGGATTCCCATGTGTAGAACACAAATTCGCAAAATATTTTCTGAAAATTTCAAACAATTATAAAAAAAAAAAAAAGTTATATGGGATTATATGGACTGTTTCTACCAAAATTCTGTCAAAAAGGTTTTGCCAATAATTCTCGGAAACCAAGAAATCTGATCCCAAATTTAGAGAACAAGAAACGGTAGCTGGATCTCAGGGGAAATAACTCTTCAAAGATGAAATGAACGCCAGCACTGTCAGTTAATGGTGAAACTAGTAGTTAAGTGACGTAATGTTTGGGTAGAAATAATGATAGTGTTTGAGTAGAAATAATAATAATAATAATAATATTGTTGGAGTAGAAATAGTAATGGTTTTTAGTACAGACAATGAGTGATCAGGAATGAAAGGATACAGGTGTTGTTATGCCCTAGGTGCAAAGGAAGACTAAGAATGCAATAAATAAATGAATCCTTACAGGTAACATGATAATGAATATTATTACTACTTCTGCTCAAACACTGTACTGATATACCATAGATTGTCAATGAAGAGGAGAGTGTTTGTGAATCAATAAAGCCACTCAATGCAGTATGTAAAGCAAGACTGATGTAGAAACATGAATAATATTAGAAATAATCTAAATACAAAAAAGCTTTCTTCAACAAAATACTTTGATGTAAATGTAGATATACATAAATTGTAAATTTTATGTCAGGACAAACAACACGTGAAAGCCAAGTTTTGGACAGTAACAACTCTTAATAAAAGATATGAGAGCAAAATTAAAGAACAGATATTGGTAGGTTGAGTGGAAACAGCAACAGATGAGGAGTTTAAAATGATACAAAAACAGGAAAATATACAATTGTAAGTTAATGTGACATAATAGAGAAAGAAAGCCGACGAAATGACAGCGTTTGTCATCAAACTATGAAACAACTGTTACCATCAAGCCAGATGCAGGCAGTTGTTTCAATGTTAGTTAGTTTCATCAGTTCTGTTGATAACAATTCTTAATTGGAAGGCAAAATAAAATGTCTACAACTGAATTACAGTAGAATATTTAATCTCTTCAGTTGTTTACATTTGAAATTCAATGAGATTAGATTAATGAAGACGTGTTTATATGTTTATGGCTGTGATTTGGAAAAAAAAAAAAAAGACAATGGCCACCTGTTTAAAGTTACGATATGACTGTTCACAAAATGTCACCCATCAAAATTACGACCCGCATCCCCCCAGCTCAAGGCATTTGTAAAGATTTAGCCAACAACGCTGCCAAGGCCTGGTCGACATCTCCGTTCGATCGATGCAGTTCATCTAGAACCTGTTGTCTTTCGAATCCGTAGGACATGAGTCGCAGCATGGCTTCCTCTGAGAATGTTTGTGGTGGAGAGGTTGGGGGAATGTGAGGAGGAGATGAAACTGTGGCTGTTGGTTTGGAGCCTGAGATAGCAGTGGATGTGGAGGTCAGCTTACGACTAGAAACCATCACGTGTTTTGCTGAAATTAAAATAAACAGAATCTCAGAAGAAAAAGAAAGAAAGAGAACCCTCGTCAAAATAATTGTTTATTATTAACCACCCAATCTCCATTTTCTTTTTCTTCTTTTATACAAATATAAACTATATGGTTTTATATATATATTTATTATTTTAAGGAAATCACTTCTCTAAAAATATTAGGTATTGAACCAGTATTTCCTTGGATGACACCATCCCTTCATGAGGCTAACATAGCCTCTAATCATGCATATATCATCATCATCATTGTTTAACATCCACCTTCCATGCTAGCATGGGTTGGACTGTTTGACTGAGGACTGGCGAACCAGATGGCTGCACCAGGGTCCAATCTGATCTGGCAGAGTTTCTATAGCTGGATGCCTTTTCTAATGCCAACCACTTTACAGTGTATGCTGAGTGCTTTTTAACATGCCACTGACATTAGAGCTTTTTATATGGCACTGGATATGCCCTCACCACACACACACAGAAGATTCTTTCAGTTTCTGTCTACCAAATCCCCTCACAAAGATTTTGGTTGGCCTGGAGCTCTTAGTAGAAGACACTCCCTAAAGATGCCATACAGTGGGACTGAACCCAATACATTGCCATTGACCCAATACATTGCCATTGGGAAGCAAAACTCTTAATGACAGCCAAGCCTTCAAGTTACAGGAAGTTCAGCATTAACATCACAATGTTGCCATTAACACATTATTACGATGGGGAGGGATAACCTTACCTGAGGCCTCTTCAGCAGATCGTGCCAGAGCTTCAGCTAATTGTTGATCCTCACTTTCTATACTTGATGAAGGTCTCTGTAACAGGTTTAACCGTGCATGTTCAGGAAGCTCAGATTCACTGAGGAATGGGGTTTCTGTACCTGTTGTGCCAATCACTAACACATTTCGTTTTAAATCTATTGAACACTGGAAAGAGAACAAAAAAAAAAACAATAAAAATATAAAGAAAATAATACTTCAGGTTATGTGAGTAAGAAATTTGTTTTCTACCCACATGGTTTTGGGTTCAGTACTATTGCACAGCACCTTGGGCAAGGGTCTTCTATAGCCTCACTCAGGCTTACGTGATTTCTATGAGCATTTTTACTTCCTTACTTGTTTACTTTCTCCCTTTCGGCCCCCCCCCCCACTTATTTGACAGTCATTCTAATAACTCTTTTGTTTCAATAACGGTCAATTTACGTAGTAATTAACCTTTGTTTAACGGTCATTTTCATAGCATTTTTTGATTGCCTCGATAAGTGACGAGATGCCGGAGCAGTTTTCCGCCCTGGCATCCGAAACTCAGAGTCTTATTATGGCAACCGAATAACTGTCACATATTATATTACAGATAAATTTCTCTATTTACATAATATCGAGGTCTCTTTCATTCTTTTGTTGTCTTACCATTACTATTAATATATATATATATATATATATATATATATATATAAATATATATGATTATGTGTATTTCTTCTATCTTAATGAATAAAAATTCTTCTGATAGAATAAATGGGTTAATAGAAACCAATGTAGCAAAGAACACAAAACAACTGTGGTTTAGTTCCTGTTTTTAAGGCAGGAACTCCTTGAAATTTTGGGTATTTGAGTATATTTAAGAATTTAAGGAATGGAGAAAATGCATGTTATAATTGCATACTTTATTCCTACATATGTTTCAAAGGATTACAACCTGTGTGATCCATAGGGATCTTTGATATTAAAATTGTAACCTTCTCATAAATATATATATATATATATATATATATATATATGTATATATATATATATTTATGAGAAAGTTACAATTTTAATATCAAAGATCCCTATGGATCACACAGGTTGTAATCCTTTGAATGTTAAACTGTATCCATTATATATAATTCTACAAAGACAAGGAAAAACTTCAACACATCTTTAATAACAAGTTACATTTGTTTCAGTACCAACTCTGCTTTCAATGCCAGTTTACGCAAAAGCCCAATGCAGAACCTTATGTAATATTTGTGGTTTTAAACATTATTTTAAACAGTGTTTATATATATATATATATATATATATATATAAACAGTGTTTTTATATATATATATATATATATATATATATATATATATATATATATATATATATATATATATATAAACACACACACACTCCCACCACAACATAGTAGTATATATACATATATACACACCTGATGCCGTCGAAGCATGTCCAGCCCTAACAACATATCCACGGGCTGGTCTTCCAATATTGAGAATGAAGACTGAAGGAAATCTGGACCAATTTGAATTTGACCTGCAACACAAAGAGAAATGATCAAAAGTCAAGACACTGAACATTCTCATCATCATCATCATTATTATTATTATCATTATTCTTTCTACTCTAGGTAAAAGGCCCAAAATTTTTTGGAAGGGGGCCAGTCGATTAGATCAACCCCAGTATGCAACTGGTACTTAATTTATTGACCCAGAATGGATGAAAGGCAAAATCAGCCTCGGCAGAATTTGAACTCAAAATGTAAAGACAGACGAAATACCGCTAAGCATGATGATGATGATTGCTTCTAGTAGATGTAAAAAAGTAATTGATGAATCCAACATTTAATAGCCATGTCATCTGAAACATACTCTTGTACTCACCTAAGTGTACTCTTCCAATAATTTTCTGTGTACCAACACCTTTCGCAATCCCTGCCCATCGATTGTCTACGAGCCTCATGATGTTGCAGCGTTCTGCACATGATTGACTCATGATAGTCATTTGAGCACCTGTCAGAGAATGGATACAGTTTAACATTAAATAACATTTCGATGTTTGTTAAAGAATCAGATAAAAAAATTTTTAAAATTAATAATTCCACAAAGTTCCTAACCATTAGGTGCAGGCATGCCTGTTACTCCATAACCTCCCCATTGCCAAAGCCCCAATCAAAACCTCCAGGTGGTAACCAGTGACAGAAGGTCCCATGGCCCTGCATTCTTTATCAGTTGCAGACAGATTTTTAAATGAAAGGATGTAAAACTCAGTTGTCTCATTAATTTCTCTTCTATGTTTCTTGTTTCTTTATTGCCCACAAGGGGCTAAACATAGAGGGGACAAACAAGGACAGACAAAGGGATTAAGTCGATTACATCGACCCCAGTGTGTAACTGGTACTTAATTTATCGACCCCGAAAGGATGAAAGGCAAAGTCGACCTGGGCGGGATTTGAACTCAGAACATTACAGCAGACGAAATACCGCTAAGCATTTCGCCCAGAAGTGCTTCCCAACAGAAATATAGTAACAAAAGGGGTTAAAGAAGCAAGACTTGACTGTTACCTGAATCAACAAAAGCTTTCACAGGATGACCATTAACATTGCAATCAATGTATAACATGTGGACTTGACCGAAACTTTCAGGGGCAAACTCCATTGCTGTCTCCATGTTAGTTTCTACATTTTTCAATCTGCAAAAGTAAAATATGAAATTAGTTTAAAAATTGAAATTAGCAGCAAACATCTAGAGCAATAGTTCTCAAACACTTTTTAACTAAGGACCCCTTCGTTTACTATTATGTCCCATAGCCATTTGATGCTTAAAAACTAATTTTATAGAAACCTCTTTCAAAATTCCTATTTTGTTTTTCACCCATTAACTTGTGTAGGTTGAACTATGTAAAATGTTAGAGAAAGAAAATTAGCCATTTCTTGCAATATATACCAATAAATACATCTACAGCAAAAATTTCTTCAGGTTCTCAACCATTTTTTTTATCTAAGGACCCCTTTGATTACTATTTCATTCTGGTGGGCCCCACTAGCCATTCATATAATTTTGCTCAGTTTAGAAATCGAAACCACAATCTTACAATCATGAATGTCACACCCTAACCACTTAGCCACATACCTGTATGTAATACACACAGAGAATCATCATCACCATCATCATCATTTAATATCCGCTTTCCATTCTGGCATGGGTTGGACAGTTTGACTAAAAACTGGTAAGGTGGGGAGCTGCACCAGGTTTCAATTTGATCTGACAAGGTTTCTAAGGCTAGACGCCCTTCCTAATGCCAATCACTCCAAGTGTGCAGCGAGTGCTTTTTACGTGCCACTGGCACAGGTGCCATTGATGTGACACTGGCATCGGCCATGACTATGATCTCACTTAGCTTGACAGGTCCACACAAGTACGGTGTATCACCAGAGGTCTCAGTCACTTGCCACTGTTTTCGTAAAGCCCAACACTCAAATAATGCCCTTTACACGCCAGTCAGATAGCACTGGCATTGACCACGACTATGATTTCACTTGGCTTGACAGGTCTTCTCAAGCATAGCATACTGCCCAACATTTTTACGTACTAGTTATGTGACACAAGTATGGCCTGGTACTCCAGCTAGTTGTAGCCCTCTAGAAATCATTTACTTACCGAATTTCTTCAGCTATCATTTTCTGAACTTCAGGGCTAAAAGGGTTAGCTGACATAAGACGCATGCGTTCCTGGGCCTTTTCCATTCTTTCACTCTGCTGTTGGCGAAACACTTCAGAAAATTTTTCTGCAAATCAAAAACAAAAACAATGAAATGTTTTGGTAAAATAGACTTGGAAAAACTATAACATTAAGAATAAGAAGAGCTGTTTAACTTTTTTATTAACATATTTCTATTAAAATACCCAAATGTAATGCTTATCTATTCTTATTGTTTTGAATTAATCATGCATAATGTTGCAGCTCTGAGATTTTAATGATGTAATTGCTTATTTTCAGAATTGTAGGGTAGGTGTGAGAGGCAAGATTTGGAAGATCTAAACATAAAACAGGTAGGATATTTTGGCCTGGCATGACCAGTTTAAATGCTAAAGAGTTGGAGCAGGAAAACATTAAGGAAATTCAAAGAGAAACAGTCTCCATACCTAAACTTCCGCTAACCAAAGCTTCAGCTAAAGGAGGGTTTCTTTCCTTCAGCAGAGCCAGTTCGTGTGGGTTATTGAGGAACATATCTCTCACAACTTTGGATCATCCATGAAACTTGCGCCACCTCCATGACCTTGGCTGGTTGACTGTCCCCCAATAGATGCTTGGGGCAAAGGGCCAACCCCAGGGATCTGGATACTGCCAAAATCAATCACAGGAGCTGATCCTGAAAGGGGAAAAAAAAAAAAAAAAAAATGGTCTAATAGATAATAAATCAGGTGATTATATAAGGAAAGAAAGGTAGTTTTATGTTTTGAGCAAAGCTCTTCTTCAGAAACAGGAGACAGAGGAAAGGTCCAAGAGAAAAAGAAGACAGAGGGAAAAAAACTGCCAACGATACACATGAAGTTACATTTTGAAATAAACAAAGAGAGAGAGAGAGAGAGAGAGAGAGAGAGAGAGAGAGGAGAGAGAGAGAGAGAGAGAGAGAGAGAGAGAGAGAGAGAGAGAGAGAGAGAGAGAGAGAGAGAGAGAGAGAGAGAGAGAGAGAGAGAGAGAGAGAGAGAGAGAGTGAGAGAGAGAGAGAGAAGAGAGAGAGAGAGAGAGACGAGAGAGAGAGAGAGAGGAGAGAGAGGAGGAGAAGGAGAGAGAGGAGAGAGAGAGAAGTCTGGGGCAAAGTTGCTTATGGAAGACCAGCAGTCACCCATGCATACCAGCCTCCCCTCGCTATACAATTGATGCTGTCCAAAGGAAAGGCAAAGGCTAACACAGCTTGGCACCAGTAATGCCACAACTCATCTCTACAGCTGAGTGAACTGGAGCAACATGAAATAAAGTGTCTTGCTCATGGGGGACACCGAAATCTTTTAGGTGCTTATGGCCTGTATGGGCCGGGTCCTAATCTGTATTTATTTGTGTATAAGTAGCACTATTTTATACTTGAAAAAACTGGGAGTGTGACTTACACACAGGGCAAGGATAAAATGAGAGGGAATAAAATTTGGTATCAAAATTTAATACTAGATTAGTGGGTGTGACTTATACACTAGTAAATATAGTACTTACATACATACAGTACTAGGTTAAAAGTCACGCTCTGTGCAGATTTTTAAGCTAGCTCCTGCAGAGGGCTAATTGGGTCTGCAGCCCCAAACTAAAGAGAGCTTTAATAATAAAGCATTTATTGGTACCCTACCAATATTGTATTACTTTAAATTCAGTTTCAATAAAAAACTTGTAAGTTCACAAATTTTGGGAGTTCTTTTAAAATTTGAATTTTCAACTGTTAGCATATAACAAATCCTCATTTAGATCTGAACTCAATGCTGGGATGTTCAAGAACCAAATAAAGGGTATATTTTCGATCCCGTGATCATCCCGATTCCAAAAAGGTATAATATGTCTGTGTAGAGCAAATGTAGACTGAGACACAGGGGTCCCAGACAGACAGACAGAATTTTGCATTTATTATTAAAGACAGTAGCAAGCTGGCAGAATCGTTAGCATGCTGGGCAAAATGCTTAGTGGTATTTCACCTGTCTTTACATGCTGAGTTCAAATCCCACCGAGGTCGACTTTGCCTTTCATCCTTTCGGGGGTCGATGAAATAAGTACCAGTTATGCACTGGGGTTGATGTCATCAATTTAGTCCCTCCCCCAAAATTTCAGGCCTTGTGCCTATAGTAGAAAGAATCATTATAGATTTACTCATGTGTGAGTCACAAAATTAACAGTATGACTTACACAAGTAAATATGGTAGATTATCATCAATTATCATTTAACATCCTTTTTCCATGCTGGCATGGGCATGTTAAAATTACC
Source organism: Octopus bimaculoides (assembly GCF_046866305.1). Lineage (NCBI taxonomy): Eukaryota > Metazoa > Mollusca > Cephalopoda > Octopoda > Octopodidae > Octopus > Octopus bimaculoides. Next base: position 7,179,782 of record NC_142953.1, read on the forward strand.
GACTGAAGTGGCCATAAGTCATATCTGTTCTTCAGAGTCATTCTGATATCTTAAATAATGCTTGGTATTGTGGTATGACAAACAATGACCAGTGTTGTGATCTCGCAAACAATGATCACCATTGTGATAAAACAAATCAATACTAAGTCTTGTGATATCAAAGCAATCCTTCCTGCTATAGGCACAAGGCTTGAAATCTTTACTGGGAGGGGGGCTAGTCAATTTCCTTGACCCAAGTATTTAACTGGCACTTTTCCAAAGACAGAGTACATGTCAAGGGAGATTTAGCTGTTATTTCTAACAGATAGAAGGCCATGCACAGAATCTCTTGTTGACTCAAAGCAGAGAAACAGTGTAATACAGTAGAAGTTGTGAAGTTGTTGCTTTATAGCGCTCACTATTTAAATGTATTTAGGGACATGCCATTAGGGTTGTTAGAAAATAAAGGAGGTCAGAATGTAATAATATCAGATTTAAATTTCTGTCACAAGGCCAGCAATTTTGGGGGAGAAGTAAGTCAATGTAATCAACCCCAGTGTTCAACTGGTACTTAATTTATCAACCCTAAAAGGATGAAAGGCAAATCTGATCTCAGCAGAATTTGAACTCAGAATGTGAACATGGATGGCATTCCACTAAGCATTTTTCCCCTGCATGCTAATGATTCTGCCAGCTAGCCACTTTCAGTGCTTATTTAATACTGGTTTCAAATTTTGGCACAAGGCCAGCAATTTTGTGGGAGAGGGTAAGTCAATGTAATCAACCCCAGTGTTCAACTGGTACTTATTTTATCGACCCCCCCAGAAAAATGAACAGCAAAGTTGACCTCGGTGGAATTTGAACTCAGAACATGAAAACCGAATGCCACTAAGCATTCTGCCTGGCGTGCTAACAATTCTGCCAGATTGCCACTTTAATAATATTAACAGTAATATCAAAACAATAATTAGACAGACGTTTAAAATATCTTGCATTAATAACAAACCAGGATTAACGACAACACACTTGCCAACTAGTTACCTAGCTGTCAATACTAGACAAATCTACTTAACTGGTATTATTGTAGAAATGGGGATTATGAATATCTCAGTATTAATTTCTCTGTTTAAGAAACACTTTTAATCTTAACGAGTTGTACATATCTATGCACGAACTGACAACAGATATTCATCATATTAAAAACAGTCACTAACATTTATACACCAAATAACAGATGCCATTTTACAGATTCATTGATAAAACACTGCAATTACTGATTAGTGAAATTAATTTACTAAATTAACGATGTTTTGCAGTTACAAGAACAAATAATGTGGCTGTAGATAGCAATTTAGACAATTAAACCTTTTATTTTGGAAATTAGATATTTCCACTCCGTATCAGGACAATTACCCTGGTAGGACAACCGCATCTCTTGGTTAATTACCCCCTCTCCAATATATTAAGAATTTTAAAATCATCATCTGTTGTCCTCAGGGGTAATTGTCCCTGGGGGGGGGGTAAATGTCCTAGACGCATCCACTCAAAATTTCGTAACCCTTGACTGAAGAAAGCAGTTTTATATTGTAATTTTCCTTTTGCTGAGGAATGTCATGTTTGAAACTATTTTTCTGGTGAGAGATGATAGGTTTCTGGTGTGGCTGTGGTAAGAAGTTTGCTTCCCAACCATAAGGTTTTGGGTTCGGTTCCACTGAATGACTAGGCCCTTAGTAAAGGTTTCAGAGTGTAAATTCAAATCATTTGAGCAGTAGTTTTCTATATTGAGAATCTCTGGATCTCATCTGTTGACACTCTCTCTCTCTTTCACTCATATATATATATATATATATATGTGTGTGTGTGTGTGTGTGTGTCTTTACCACTGCTTGACAACTGGTGTTGGTTTGTTTAAATCCCTATCACATTAGCAGTTCGGCAATACAGACCAACAGAGTAAGTACCAGGCTTTTATATATATATATATATATATATATATATATATATATATATATATATATATAAATACAGGGGTCGATTCGTTCGACTAAAACTTCTCATGGTAGTGCCCCAGCATGTCGGCAGTCCAGTGAGTGAAACAAGTAAAAGAAAAAAGGATAATGTATAATATAGTCATTGCATTACTATATATATATATATATATATATATATATATATATATCAACTACTAGGCCTGACAGAGCAGATATCGTGACATGGGTTTATATAAAACAAGAATCGCTGTTGTTTCATAATAGCTGTTTAGATTACAGCATTAGAAAAAACTGTGACGCAAGTACTTTTCTCAAGTGGAATGTTTTGAGGCAAGAATAGGAGTGAAACATGACAAATCTGACTCTTCAAGCGTGTATGAATCAGGTAATTATGTGTGGGGGTGGGTGGGGGGAGGTGGTGGGGGTGGGGGGTTCTTGAATTATACGTTGTAGGCGCAGGCGTTGTTGTTTGTAGTGTAGAGAAAGTTTGTTTCCCAACTAAATGGTTCCAGGTTCAGTCCCACAGCGTGACACCCTGGGCAAGTGTCTTCTACTATAGCCTCGGGCCGACCAGAGCCTTGTGAGTGGATTTGGTAGACGGAAACTGGAAGAAGCCTGTCGTGTGTTTGTGTGTGTGTGTGTCCACCATCGCTTGACAACCGATGTTGGTGTGTTTACGTGTGTGTGTGTTTGTGTGTCCCACCATCGCTTGACAACTGGTGTTGGTGTGTTTACGTGTGTGTGTTTCTGTGTCCCACCATATCTTGACAACTGCTGTTGGTGTGTTTACGTCCCCGTAACCCAGCGGTTGGGCAAAGTAGAGCTATAGAATAAGTACCAGGCTTAAAAATTTTTTTTTTTTAAAGCACTGGGGTCGATTCATTCGACTGTAAATTCTGAGGCGTTGCACCAGCATGGCCTCAGTCTAATATAACTGAAACAAGCCAACGATAAAAGACAACAACCTGTAGCAGATCTACTTCACGACTATCATCTAATTCCCTTTAAATCTACTTCAATAAAACTCCATGTCAGTTTGCAAGATTCGATCAGAAAAACAAAGACCTGAATGTTGTGAGTGATAGTATGCAAAATGACCTGAATAGGTGACAAAAACTTTATTATTCAATTATGATGAACAAGTCCAGCAAGCAAGACTTAAACAAAGAGAATTATATTTTTTAACACGGGAAATAACCCAGTTTACACGCTCAGAGTGGAAGGATCTTATAAACAGGCCCTTTTCCATCCAGCTAGCTGGTTTTCGTCTGTGGGCAATTTTCTTCAGTACCATTTACCACACATGATAAATCTTCTTAAGAATAAATAAAAGTACGATTGCTTTCGTAAGTTATCGTAATTATACAGAAGTCCCACTATTTTATACTTGATTTTAACGGAATAAAAGAACTGGGATGCGATTAATACACGGGGGTAAAGCTAAGACTGAAAAGAAAAAAATTGTACCAAGCTATAAATAACACTAAATCAGGGGTGCAACTTATATACGAGAAAATACGGTATAATCGTAATCCATAGTTATATCGTTATCACAGACCTTGGGTGGTGCCACATATCTTCAAAACTATACAGTGGTATGGAAGATAACAGAATTTAGTGGCGCTTTAAAACTGCTGCTCTAACTGTGATCGGGATGCGTTAATATCCTACCTACATTCATTCTTCGGTCCCAGCAATCAACATCTTGCGGTCATCACAACCACTGCTTATTGATATAACGGAATAAAAACAAGACACATTTCTGAGAGATGACAAAAGGTTCTTAACTGTATCTTAACCGTAGGGTGTTTGGGTAACATCAAAAGCAAGTTTAAAGAGGAAACAAACGGACACACATCAACGAACTGGGTGACGAACGTCGAAGTGGGGTCATGGGCAAACAGCAGTCTGCGGGACTTTCTGGTTATCACGCCAATGAAACATTACCTTGAAATTTTTTTTTTTTTTTTTAGTAGTGCGGCCCGCCTAATGAGCCGTATTTCAGGCGGCCCGCTTCTCGAAAAAGGTTGTTAATACTTGGTTTAAAGTGATCACTTGATCTGCTAAAAATAGCAGCCAAATCTCCATCAACTTACATCCTAGTGTCATTAAAGATAACACATTGGACAATTCATTATAGATCTGGAAAAAAATTAATAAAAACCCTTACGAGGTGGTCATGACTGGAACACTTTTTGTCATGGGCCTGGTCAGTCAGAGTTGACCTGGGGTTAAATAACAACAGCTGGATCTACTAACAGTCACCAATTTAATGACAAGAGTGAAATTGTTTGAGTTACAAATCTCTCACGGATTCAGTTTAGCCTAACATTAATTATAACAAAGTTATTTTCTCACTAAAATGTAATTAAGAGCTGTTTCTCAAATCGCAGTTTAATTATGAAAGAATTAAACTTCGAAAGATCACCTGCAAGTAAATATAACCAAGAGGAGTTTGGAATAAACCACAATTAATTAGTTTGAGGTATAATTAAAATACTTTGTTTTCAAGTTGTTGCTGTTTAAAAAAGATTTTAAAAAAAGTTCCCTGTAGCAAAATGAGTGAATGAAGCAGTTTGAATGAAACCTATTTTTAAACCCAAGATCGTCTCCTGCTATCTATCAGCTGTTGTAAACCAGAACATGTTCTTAGATAGGTCACTGCTAAAAGAAATGTTTTCGTGAAAGTACAAGTAAAATAATGTATAATGATAATGAGATTCATCAACACGCTTCTCTAAAGAGGAGGGGTACCTTGTTTTACTACACATCACGTGAAGTGTAAAGTGTGTGTACCAGGAACGGTGGAGAAGTGAGTAATAATTGAAGGCTGAGTCACACACATAGAAGATCAAACGGTATAAAGGAAGAAGTCCAATGGAACTTTCTAGAGAGAATTGACAAATAATAATAGCAAGGAATAAACAAAACAGAGTAAAGACTTTTTTTTTGTTTTCGAAATGGTTTAAAGTAATTTAATTTCATCAGAAACTTTCATAAACTCAGCTAAGCACTTTCGTCGTGAAAGATTGGGGTGTATAATGGAATATCACCGAGTATATATAGATCACTATTACACACCCTATATATATATATATATATATATATATAATACACACATACACGAGATAAAAGTATTAGTTACTATACCAACCTAGATGTTTTTAGGTTGGTATCGATCTAACGTTGGAAGTTTCGTAGAGACAACAGTAACTAAAATAATTTCTTTGGTTAAACACACAGCTGTATTTAGCAAAGCTGATCAAGAGAATTATTGATTTCTGTCGAGTAGAGACACAAGACCAATTGTTGCAGGGGACAGACACGACGGATATCGACGTTTTGCATTTTGAAAGGTAAAATCGACTCTAATTGAGATTTGAACTAAGAACATATAAAGAGGACACTAGATATTACAACATTCTATCAACCAACTGGGCCCTCCATACCAATAAAATTATCATCACATAATAAAAACAACAATAAACAATGAAAAACAAAAATAGTTCATTTACCTGGTCCCCCGTGTGCAGGTGATCTTTGAGATGTGTTCGCCGAAAACGGAGTATTGGTCGGGAGGGTGAGACCTGTCACCCCTCGCATATGCTGCAGAAGTAAGATATCATTATGTCCGATTCCATAGCTTTTTAAGCTGGCTTTATCATCGCGTAAAGGCCTACCATTCAGGAGAATTGCAGTTTCCTTGGCCGGAATACCGGTTTCGAATTCACAGAGCGCTTTAAAGTTTTCTAGTTCCAAGTCTTCGCTAACTTCAATAGTGAATACTTTGTCCGATAAAGTTGTGACCGTCACCTGCATTTTTACAGTTCATTCGCTTCACCAACATACAAAATAAACAATACATATATACATAAATATATAATATATTAGTAAACAACAACTATATCTATATATACATAAACGTATGGTTACGTATATACATGTGTGTATGGCGCATTACTCTAACCCGTTATAATTTCTGTCTTCTCTAATAGAAATAGTGAAGATTATTCTTGATATATATAAAAAAGTAAACGTGTTGCTCGAGGTGTTCGGTGTGTCCTTACTTTAACTTTCCTCCTGGTTCTGATGTTTGGCCAACATTGCGTGTTTTCCTTCTCAAATTCTCTTTCGTCGATTCAGTTTGCCAACTTTCAGGAGGAGAATCTTGCGATACACTCAGGTATAACAAGTTCTACCTGTTTCTGTCCGGTTATTAGGATAGCGAGAAAGCTGACGAGAGATTAATAGAGGCCAGATGTAGAAGAGAAACCAAGCAAAACAAGGTTGGATCTTCGACTCGAACCTAAAACAAGAATGTGACTTAGCAGTGGACACGCTACTTCCGGTTAGTAAGGACATGCGCACTACTGAACACATAATTCATTGAAACACGAGAAAGAAACCAAAAAAAAAAAAAATTGAATTAATCTTCTTTTAGTTTTATATCATCTAAAGATAGCTACCATATTAAACATTCTGCTTCTATTTTATAGAATCGAATCATTTTCTCACTATGACTAACATATCTGGGCGTCAGGGACAGCACAAAGAGTTTCACCCACATGATTTGGCTGCGTGGTTAAGACGTTCGTTTCGCAACCACGTAGTTCCGGGATCAATCCCCTTGCATCGTACTTTGGCCAAGTGTTTTCTTCTTGGAGATTTAATTCTTGCGAGCGAGAGTGAGTAGGCGTAAAATTGAACCGGATTTTGCCACAAGCATGGTTTTGTAGTGAGAAGCGTTGCTTCCTAACCACACGGTTCTGGGTTCAGTCCCACTGCGTGGCATACGAGCCAAAGTGTCTTCTACTATAGCATCTGGTCGACCAAGACTTGTGAGTGGATTTGGTAGACGGAAACTGGAAGAAGCCCGTCACGTATATGTAGGTGTGTGTGTGTCTTTGTGTCAGTTTGCCACACCCACCACCGTTTGACAACCGGTGTTGGTTTGTTTACGTCCCCGTAACTTTGCGGTTGGGCAAAAGAAACCAATAGAATAAGTACAAGGTTTAAAAAATAAGTCCTAGGGGTCAATTTGTCTGCGATGCTCCAGCATGGCCACAGAAAATAACTGAAATAAGTAAAAGAATAAAAGAATGGTTCCGGGTTCAGTCCCACTGTGTGGCACCTTGGGCAAGTGTCTTCTACTAAAGCCTCAGGCCGACCAAAGCCTTGTGAGTGGATTTGGTAGACGGAAACTTAAAGAAGCCCGTCATGTATATGTATATATATATGTGTGTGTGTGTGTGTGTTTGTGTGTCTGTGTTTGTCCCCCCCCCCCAACATCGCTTGAGAACTGATGTTGGTGTGTTTACGTCCCCGTAACTTAGCGGCTCGGCAAAAGAGGCCGTTAGAATAAGTACTAGGCTTACAAAGAATAAGTCCTGGGGTCGATTTGCTCAACTAAAGGCGGTGCTCCAGCATGGCTGCAGTCAAATGACTGAAACAAGTAAAAGAGTATATATATATATATATGAGTATATATGTGTGTGTGTTTGGATGATGATGATGATGTATGGCTCATCTATCTGAGAGGTCAACTTGGGGTTCTGAGTTCAATGTATAAAACATGACATGTTCCAGTTTATATTTTTAATATGTGTCTAACACATGTCAGCAGGAAAAAAGACTTTTATCACAAACAATGAAGGGAGGAGGAGGAGATGACAGTTAGATGGACAGGTTACAGTTATAGTGCTGATTATGTTGTGAATGGGAAGGTAAAGAGAACAATGGTGGTGGTGGTGGTGGTGGTGGTGGTGGTTCTGAAGAAGAAGAAGATTCTAATTCACTAGCCTTATCAGAGGGAGTAGCAGGGTTGTTAGAGCAGAATGCTTTGTAGTATTTTCTTTTTTCCTGAACCTTTGAGCTCTGAGTTCAAACTCCACCAAGGTTGACTTTTCCTTCCATCCTTTTGGACCATGGTTTCGATTCCTGGACTGGGCGGTGCATTATGTTCTTGAGCAAAACACTTAATTTCCTATTGGCCCAGTCCACTCAGCTGTAAATAGGTAATTCTGCAATGGAATGGTGTCCTGTTCAAGGAAAATGTGATTTTGGCCACTTATTCATTATGGACACTAGGTAACTTGTCCCTATGAGTCCTAAAACTTGAGACAGTAATGGCCATGACAGAATTTGAACTCAGAACATAATAATGGATGAAAAGTCACTAAGCATTTTGTTCGGTATGCCATCAGTTTTGCCAGTTCACCACCTTTAACAATATATACATAATGTCCATGTTCATACAGATATAAAAAACAATTATTATTATATTGATTTCAATATATATCAATGGTGGCTAGCTAGCAGGTTCATTGGCACACACTGGGCGAAATGCTTAGTAGCTGTGCTAAATTGATGTAATGTTTGCATTGATCGATTAAATGAAGCTGCTTGAAACAACCGTAATGCACTGATACCTGGACATCCTTATTATTTGCTTTATATATATATATATATATATATATACAATGGCGGACTGGGTCTAAAAATATTGTTTGCCAGGAGACTAATGTATCAATCTCATCAGAGTGGATATTATAAATAACAGTGTTCATTAATAAACCATGTTTACTAATGAACACTGTTATTCCACCTTATTTTTCCTCCTGTATTAATTTTAATGTATCCACCGAAACATATGTCGGTTATATAAATGATTTCAATCACATCTTGTGAGTTTGTCTCTATTTTCCAATTCTCTTTATATATATATATATATGTATATATATATATATATATATATATATATATATATATATATATATATATATATTTATATATTTGATCCTTTATATTGAACACTCAATATTTCATCTACATTCAATACTTTATTTCATGGTGCCATCCATTTTTATTTTATATTATATATTGTATATTCCATATTCTATACCTCACATTGGTTCTGCAGGAATATAAATAAAACATAAAAAACAGACAGTGTTGGAACTCTTTTAAACAAAATTATATATATATATATATATAGAGAGAGAGAGATAGATAGATCCAATGTATGTATTTGCATGTGTCTATATCTGTATGTATTAATATGTGCGTGTGCCATCGTGTTTATCCCCCAACACTGCTTGAAAATAGGTGTTGGTTTGTTTACGTCTCTCAGCATAACGTAGCTGTTCCGCCCAAGAAACCGATAGAGTAAGTAGCAGGCTTTCAAAAAAAAAAAAAAAGTATTGGGGTAAATTTATTCGACTAAAACCCTTCCTGCTAGTGTCCCAGCATGGCCAACCGTAACTGATTATTTTAGCCAAACTACGATGTCATTACTCATTTTCTGCAGGACATTAATGTTATTAACTTCCGATTGAGAGCTTCAGTTCCTGTCAGCCGTCAACATGTGTAAGAAACTCCTAAACTATTTCCAGCCTGACCTTAATGCTTTAAATTATTTATATTATAACGTACTTTAACATAACTTTCGTTATATAACATGTCTTTTAGCCTTTCCTTTATGTCTTTTGCTTGTATTCTATGTTATAACCTGTCATTTGATGCATCTTTTTGTAAACACATCTTAAAAACAAAAACCATGTGTGAAGAAAGCCGGGTATAATTCTGGTTCAAGCACCCCATATAACCATTCATAACTATTTTTAGTTTTTGTGATTTTCAGAAAATGTTTGCGAAGTTGTGTTCTACACATGGGAATTCATACGATTATACAAAAAAAAAAAAAATGTGTGTGATTTTACGGGGGATTTAGCTGTTATTTTTAGCAAATCTCATGACCACCTGATACTGTCCTTTTTCTTTGTCATTCTGACACATTGATGTTTTTCGATATTTTTCACCTCATAAACATATTTGATGGAATGATGATGTACCCAAGGGTGCTCGTTTGCTCCGATTTAAACAAAAAGTTCGGACAGTCCGTATTTTAAACTCTGATCTTTAAAAAAAAAATGGAAAAGGAGTAGAAAATTTCTGGATTTATTGTTTGGAAGATTTAAAAAATTAGAAACTAATTTTTTTTTTATAATCGTATGAATTCCCACATATAGAACAAAAATTCACAAAAATTTTCTGAAAACAGGAAAGATTCGTAAGACGAATTCTTCAAACCGAACCGAAGTAACCGGCAGGTGACCCAGGACTAGACCCAAACCAGGATGATTGGATACCTATAGTTTCCTTTGGTCACGTTTGGGAATCGTGTCGGAAAGTGTAATTACGGATGCTTCTAACAGGGCCCCCATAGAGAAGATACCTAAGAACTCTGTCCCCATGACTTCAGAATTAGTGGGTATAGGAGATGGATGAGTGTTGAAACTTATTAATATTCCAATTACATTACGGAAGTTTCCTGCATCAGCTGTTGATTGGAGACCACAACGATTTGACCCACACTGGCAGATCGCTTTTTACTGCTGTTATTCTTGTAGTCGTCACTTCACCGAACAAGATATAACTGGAACCATTCCAGCCATTCAGCAACGTTTTTGTTTTTCGCTCTCGGCGTTGATTTCCGCTCGCCATTTTCTGTTGTTTTTGATTGGCGATTAAAAAAATGAAATGGTAAAAAAAGTTAAATGAACTGGACTTGTGTGTGTGTGATGCATGTGTATGCACGACATATCGGGTTTTTCTTCCTGTCTTCGATGTAGACACACCTGTGTTTGAATATTGACGACATGTTTACACACTAGGCGTTTCTATAACTACTCACGCGCACGTTTACGCACACACGCAATCCATATGGATGTATGTGTGTGCTTTGTGTCTTGGCATCGGGCCCTTAACTTCTGACGGAGTCATAGGAGATGCTGTCCTGATACACGGTGTATATCTTGGGCATTTTTAGATCAAGTGATGACCAGCCCATCATCAGGTCTGCCCAGAGAGAGAGAGAAGAAGGAATAGGTAGAGAATCGACTAGAGGACTAACTAGAAAGGCAAACAGATGGAATAAATACTGCAAAATATTCTACCGACGCTCGAAGGACCGCTAATTCGACGCTTCCCCTGGGTATGTGTGTGTGTTTATATAGGCGGACTTTCGGAATAGCTGTCACAAATAATATGGTATTTGTGTTTTGTTTACGGTTTATAACCCAACATACGTGTATATGAACATGTATATACTTACGTGTATTTGATGAATATAGCGATGACATGTGTGTTTAAACACAGGACTTCTCTGCATTCTCATACGTCTTCTGTGTTTATACAAATACACGTGTTTCAAAACTGATGACGTGTTTATACACGAGACGTCTCTATAGCCGCATACAAACACTTGTGCGCTGAGAGTGCTGTTGTTCTCCATCTCCAAATGTAGGAGTTGATGTTTTATCAAGTGGTGAAGCAGTTGTATAGCTGTTTCGGGACCTTTCACCGCAGACTGTATACCACACACTCACGTACATTTGAATGAGATATGGGCGAAGGTAAAGAATACGTACACCCGCTGGTTAGGGTTTTTGTTATGCCGAAAACGGGTGGTGTGTGTATTCTTTACCTCCGTCTAAGACATGTTCTTCCTTGCCTAGGACGACTTGGGACCTAGATGTCCTGACCAACCTATACACCATCATTGCCATCATCATCGTTTAATGTCCATCTTCCCCAAGGTGTCATAAGTGGGACTGGACCATGTGGTTGAGAAGCAAGTTTCTTACCACGCATCCACACCTGTGAATATATTATTTATGTGCTTATAAAAAACACATCAAACTAAGCAAAAGTGTGGTTGCTCTTGCATACAGGCTCGTCCCTTGAAACCCCCTCCAGCTGAGCATCTTGCTGGCTTGTGAGGCTGGTGCCACTCAAAAAGCACCCAGTGCACTCTGTAGAATGGTTAGCATTAGGAAGGGCATCCAGCTGTAGATACCAGCCCTTCAGCTGATCAGCTCCGGAAAACAGACATTAAATGATGATGATGATACATAAACACACACATACACACACAACAGGTTCTTTGCAGTTTGCGTCTGCCATAGATAATGATGATGATGGTGGTGGTGGTGACGGTGGTGATATAACCGTTTGAAATAGTTAACAGAAGGTGATAAAGTTCAGGCCTAACATTATATAGGTCACAAAGAACACTTTCTAACTATAGATGAGAGATAATCTCATTTATAAGCAGAAACTGACTGCTGCTAAGTCCACGCATGGCAACACCACCTAATTACAGCAGTAATTTTCGCCAAGCTGTGCCACGTATGAACAATGGCATGAAAACAATTGAGAGAATGGATTCAAAATTTATTGGCAATAGATTCCTCTTTGTTGCCTTGTAGAATGTACAAAGAAAGGAAAACTCTGAGGACTGATTAACTGAACATGTCAAGGGGCATATATATTCTTCTTTCATTCTTTTATTTGGCGGTGGCCATGCTGGAGCACCGCTTTTAGTTGAACAAATATCAGCCCCAAGACAACCAATATTGGTGTATTTACGTTCCCATAAATTAGCAGTTCGGCAAAAGGGCCCAATACTATAAGTACTAGGCTTACAAAGAATAAGTCTGGTGGTTGATTTGTGTTACTGAAACCCTTTAAGGCAGTGCTCCAGCATGGCTGCAGTCATATGACTGAAACAAGTAAAATAAAATTATATATATATATATATATATAGGTGCAGGAATGGCTGTGTGGTAAGAAGCTTGCTTCCCAACCACATGGTTCCAGGTTCAGTCCCACTATGTGGCACCTTGGGCATCTTTTCAGGGTCGATAAATTAAGTACCAGTTGTGTACTGGTGTCGATCTAATCGACTGGTCCCCTCCCCAAAATTTTCGGGCCTTGTGCCTAGAGTAGAAAAGGATATATCATCATCATCATTTAACGTCTGCTGTCCATGCTGGCATGGGTTGGACGGTTTGACCAGGTCTGGCAAGCTGGAAGGCTGCGCCAAACTCCTGTCTGTTTTGACATGGTTTTCTACAACTGGCTAACCACAACAATTTGTTAGTCATTCCAAAATTCTTGTGATGAGTAATTCCATGTACTGTTCGCTGGACGGTAAAAATAGTCTAGTGTATATATTATTATTAATAATGAAAAGTAAAGACGACAATATATTCACCGCACCCTCTATTTGTCTATCTATCTATAGATAATTCTTAATAGGATCACATGCAAATTGAATAAATATTCAAATTGTGTTTATTGCATTCATCAAACGTTGCAAAATAACTAATTTCCTTTAGGATACGAAAGCTCGAGATTCGACGGAGTTGCCTCCCCTCATACAGTAATTGTCGATTGTTCAACGTTTTGTAGTTTGTCATCCGTCTGTGTGTGCGCGCGAGTGTTTGCGTGTGTGCTATCGTTCACTTGTTTGAGTCATTGGACTGCAGCTATGCTGGGATACCGTCTCGAGCAATGTAGCCGAACGAATCGCCCCTAGTACTTAGTTTTAAGTCTAGTACTGTATTCTAACGGTCTCTTTTACCGAACCTCTACGTTAAAGCGATGTAAACAAACACACTCCTGTTGTTAAGCGGTTGGGGCTAAACACAAAGAAACACACACACACACACACACACACACACACATAATTGTCACTAAATGTGATTAGGGTGTTAGAACACTTCCATTGCTAGAAATAAGAGCTAAAAAGCTCTAATGCTGTAGTTAAAGCATATAATTGTATACGTATGTAATGACAGGGGCTGTAATCGCCGGAAGGCACCGGTCAAGGATTCCTTGGACGTTGTCCGTACATATGTATACAATTACAGTGCATGTATGATGAGTGGATGAGAGAGAAAATATTTGTAATACTGACTTTATTATTTCATTTTTTTTTTATTTTTCTTGTTTTTAGATGCTGCAAAAGTGAGGAAAGTTACAAAGAAGCCAAATAAATGCGAATCCTGTTTGAAGGAGATCAGCATTTATAAATGTCCCAAGTGTTTGATCAGATAGTAAGTTGCCATTACTTTCTTGTTTCCTGTAGTTGTTTCTCATCGTCATCATCATCATCATCATCATCATCATCATCATCATCATCAACAGCATCGTCTTTACACAGAGTTATCGAACCTAATGTTAGGCTACATGGATAAACACTGGTTACCGTTACCTGAAGTATTTAATGCAAGGGATATAACTGTAGCTTTTTGTTCCATGTCAGTAACTCTTGGGTTTTTTCTTCTCGCTCGTCTTTACGGCCTCCATTCTCCTACTTTTCTTGTTTATGCCCATGTAGAATCGACATTCCCTCCATCTTGCTATTTTTACAGCTGGATGTCCTTCCTAACACCAACCACTCTGCAGCATGGATTCAGTGCTTTTTATGTGGCACTCCGTCGCTTACGACGTCGAGGGTTCCTGTTGATCCGATCAATGGAACAGCCTGCTCGTGAAATTAACGTGCAAGTGGCTGAGCACTCTACAGACACGTGTACCCTTAACGTAGTTCTCGGGGGATATTCAGCGTGACACAGAGTGTGACAAGGTTGGCCCTTTGAATTACAGTCACAACAGAAACAGGGAGTAAGAGTGAGAGAAAGTTATGGTGGAAGAGTACAGCAGGGTTCGCCACCATCCCCTGCTGGAGCCTTGTGGGGCTTTAGGTGTTTTCGCTCAATAAACACTCACAATGCCCGGTCTGGGAATCGAAACCGCGAGTCCGCTGCCCTAACCACTGGGCCATTGCGCCTCCACGGCACTAACACGTACGTACATACATACATACACACATGCATGTGCATATATCTCAATGCCTTACTGTTCCTCTTATGTCTTGCCTAGCATGTATTCATCATCACTGTTAATTTTCAAAATCTTCAATTTTTTTCCCATTTCAGTTGTTCCCTGAACTGTTATAAGATTCACTTCTCTCTGCCAGGTTAGTTATGTTTCTCTTCTTGTTGGAGTTTAATTCATACTAAAACATAACACTTCAATAAACTCACAACATTTGTTTTTTCCTTTTCTCTCATTGTATTGTATCTGTAAAACACTTAATTCTGTAAACACATACCAGGCGTATGTAAAGCTTCTCACTGCCAACAGCTGAAACATTACGTAAATTGTAAATGAAGCATTGTGGAGGCGCAATGGCCCAGTGGTTAGGGCAGCCGACTCGCTAAATCTTTCACTTTTTTTTTAATCTTTTACAGAATCCTGTGCTTCAAAATCTAAGGAGAATTCTGCTGTGACTTCACAAGGTAGAGTTGTTTGTGTCTTTGTTTTAAACTTTGTGTATCTTGAACTTGGTGTTATTACGTGATCAGCTGAAAGGCTGGTCTCTACAGCTGGATGCCCTTCCTAATGCTAACCATTTTGTCATCACTCTCACCTCCTCGCACTGTCCAACGCTACTAACATTTTGTATTTCCCATTAGTTATCTCCCTTATTCTCTAGGGTTGCCTGGTTTGAAACCAGTTGTAAATAGAGACTCCGTCATCTGTGAACGCTGCTCCTGATGTTGACAAAGTTTTCATCATCATCATCATTTTTACGTTCACTTTTCCATGCTTGCATGGGTCAGACGGAATTTGTTGAGGTAGATTTTCTACAGCCTGATGTCCTTCCTGTTTACAACCCTCACCAGTTTCTAAGCAAGCTAGCCCTATCACACTGTGTTCCTGCAATACTTTAAATACCATCCTTGTCAGATTCCTGCTAAAAGAAGGATCTACAAACGTTGGGGCTCACATAGGGGACAGCATGGGACCGAGACTCCTGGCTGTTTTCCTGTGGTCGCAATGACACGTCAAGCTAAGCAAAAGCGTGATTACCCTTGCACACAGGCTCGTCCCTTGCAGCCCTCTCCAGCTGAGCATCCCTAATCTTGTGGGCTCAAAAGTTTTAAATTTTATTTTCTCTTTTATGTAGAAAATGGACAAAATGGGATTAAAGAATCTGAAGATAACCACAATACAACTAAAAAAAGTGAAGAGATCCAGACGACTGCTAAAGAGCCTGAAGACTTCCAGACGACTGCTAAAGAGCCTGAAGACTTCCAGACGACTGCTAAAGAGTCTGAAGACTTCCAGACGACTGCTAAAGAGCCTGAAGACTTCCAGACGACTGCTAAAGAGATTGAAGACTCCCCAATGACTGCTAAAGAATTTGAGGACAGCCAGATGACTGCTAAAGAATCTGAACACGTTCAGATAACTGTTAATGAATCTGAAGACATTCTGATGAATGCCAAAGAATCTGAACACGTTCAGATAACTGTTAATGAATCTGAAGGCATTCTAATGAATGCCAAAGAATCTGAACACGTTCAGATAACTGTTAATGAATCTGAAGGCATTCTGATGAATGCCAAAGAATCTGAACACATTCAGATAACTGTTAATGAATCTGAACACGTTCAGATAACTGTTAATGAATCTGAAGGCATTCTGATGAATGCCAAAGAATCTGAACACGTTCAGATAACTGTTAATGAATCTGAAGGCATTCTGATGAATGCCAAAGAATCTGAAAATGGTATAGTGAATGATAGTGTATCTGAAGCTGGAGAAATGGATATTAGTAAGAAGACAAATGGTAATATTGCTGAAGACATTGAAAGGAATGATTGTTTACTGGTAGAGGATATCCAGGAGAATGTTAATTTGAAGGGTAATGGAGAAATGAATGTTAATAAAGCTGATGACATAGAAATGAATGTTAAAGAATGTGAAAATGAGAAAATAAATTGTAATGTGGTTGATGATGGACAAATGAATGTCAGTACAACTGACTGTGGGTTAATGAATGTTAAAAGCTTGGAAGATGGGAAAGTGGATGTTAATGAATGTAAAAATAGAACCAAAACGAATGTTAGTTTACTGGAAAATGAGGAAAGAAATAACGACAGTCTTACTGAAGAGAAGGGGGTGTCAGCGGATGTTAAATTGAATGCAGACGAACAGCAAAAGGTTGTTAGTTTATCTGATGAAGGAGAAATAAATTCTAATGAAGTTCAACAAAGAAAGACTGTTATAGATAGAGATGATCAATTAGATGTTAGTTTAGCTGATGATGACCGATCGAACGTTAACTCCAGAAGAGATGATCCAGATGAACAGAGCAGTAGATATAATCCAACAGATGTAGGAATGACAGAAGATCAAGTGTTACCATCACAGCTCAAGAAATTAGGTTTGTTGTTTTTATTATTTTAACCCTTTAGCATTCAAATTATTCTGTCAAATGCAATGCTTGTTTATTCACATGCTTTGAATTAGTCAAGTATTACCTTGTAGCTTTGAGATTTCAATGATGTGATTGTATATTGTTTTAAATGAGATTTTTTTTGGGTAGGTACGTGAGGTCAGATCTGGCCAATTTGAACATGAAACAGGGAATATTTTGGCCGGACATGGCCAGTTTAAATGCAAAGGGGTTAACACATTAACTGCCACAGCCTATTACTGGAACTTACTGGTAATGCCACATATTTCATGCGGTCACATTGCATACTGTTTAATTACTGGGAAATATAATTTTTTTGCAATATTTTATGATTAAACTTCCATATTTAGCACTCATGTTATTTAAACATTCTTGAAACCAAGTCAAAGATACAGAATAAAATATTTACTCAGATTATAAAAATGTACCACTGGTGGTGCATATGGCGGTTGCGTGAAATTTACAATAAACCACCAGTGGTGTGTGTGTGGCTGTTAATGTGTTAATCTCAAATTGAGGGTGGCATGCTGGCACACTCACTAGCATGCTGGGCAAAATGCTTAGGGGCACTTTGTTTGACTTTATGTTCTGAGTTCAAATTCTGCCAAGGTCGACTTTGCCTTTCATTCTTTAAGGGGTCGATAAAATAAGTACCAGTTGAGTACTGTGGTTGATGTAATTCATTTATCCCTTCCCCCCAGAATTGCTGGCCTTGTGCCAAAATTTGAAATCATTAATTAATCTCAATAAGGTGATGAACTGGCACAGAATCATTAGAGCATTGGACAGAATGCTTGATAACATTTTTCCCAACTCATTACATTCTGAGTTCAAATCCCACTCTGGTCAAGTTTAGCTTTTATCCTTTTGGGGTCATTAAAATAAAGCATCAGTCAAGCACTGGGGTCTATGTAATCGACTAACCCCCCACCCTTTCCCCCCCAAATTTCAGGCCTTCTACCATTGGTAGGAAAAATGATTTAATCTCAAAATTTCTTTGTGATGTTCAGCCTCTTGGGATCAGCTTTCCTTAACTTCTTCCACTGTTTCCCTTGGTCTTCCTCTTTCACAGTGAAGGTGCATGGCTTAGTGGCTAGGGTATCCAACTCGTGATCATAAGGTTCTGAGTTCGATTCCTGGTGGCACATTTCTCATTGTTGCAAAGTGAACTTTTTTTAACCACACAACCATGTTTCTATTGTAATGTTGCTAAAATCAATATCTTTTATTTTTCAGACACATCTAAGAAACTACATGAGCTTCTCAGCAACCGGCATCTACGGGACATGCTCATTAGATTAAACTCATCAGATAACATAAGCCATGCCATTGAAGCAGCCATGCAGGAACCCATATTTAGTGAATATGCTTCTGTGTGTTTGGAAGTTATAGGAGATAACAACACCAGCACTGAAGACATGTTTCCTGATAGATAATTAGTTGGAATTATATTTTTTTATCCTGTGTAAATAAAATTATGGAATTCAGTTGTCTTTGTGTTTTTTTAAATTTTTATATTATTGATATTGCTTCATTTCTGAAGACTGGGTCATAGGATTAGTCTATGCTGCATTCTTTGCAATATTATCATAATCATTTAACCCCTTGCAGATGGATTTAGTACCGTTCAGTATTCTTTTATTGTAATTCCAAAATATCATCGGACTATATATAGATAACCAAATTACAACAGGTATATAGTCCATTTTTTGTTTTATAGTGCATTGTTGTACCATTCGAAACTTTTTATTCTTTAGAATTATTAAGATTTGAACGTGTGCAAAATTTTCACAGAGTTTGTTACCAAGGTGCTCAGTGTTCAGCATCCCTGGTAACCAACTACTTGGCAGAGATGGACATCAAAACTGTCCTTCAGCCTACATGCAATCCAGATTTTGTTCCCTGTGATTTCTGGTTGTTCACCAAGCTGAAAAGGGAACTTTCAGGGCAGTCATTTTGAAGATAAAAGAGGCTGTGACAAGGGTCTTGGACGCCTTCACTTTAAAGGACTTCAAAAGAGCCTTCTCAAAGTGGCTGAAGCATGATCTATATCTCTCCTGGAGAAAGGGAGAAAGAAAGAGAGACACAGATAGAGTACATTGAGTACTTGTTAACGTACTCTGACAGATACATTGAAGTCGAAGTATCCTACTTCAAAGGAGATTAGAGTTTTGAACTTCTTTGAAATTAATGAATGTTGGTTTCAAATTTTGACACAAGGCCAGCAACTTCAGGGGAGGGGACGCATCAATCACATGCAAATATGAAAATAGAACTCAAAATATGAGTACATGTATGATAAATGCCAATGCATGAAACTCTCAGCTCTTGAGCCACTCAGTTGCTTCTGCTAAACTTTGGTTTCAAATTTTGGTACAAGGCCAGCAATATCAGTGGGGAGGAGATATATCGACCCAGAAAGGATAAAATATAAAGTCCACCTCGGCGGAGTTTGAACTCAGAACAAAGAAAACTTCTGGAATTCACCTTGTACTTGATCCATTGCCATTACCACTGCCATCCAGCACTTTTCTTCTATGGCCATCTAACATTCTACCGTTTCCTAATGGACGTCCAGCAATCTATTACTGCATCGTGACTAGCCAGCCCTCGATGATCTCAGCACAATGAGTCACATTAAGAAGCAAATATAATTATGTCAAGAAAGTAGAAAATAACTGATGACAGGAAAGTAAATTTATTGATGTGATAAGATATCCAACCTGACAGCATTTTTGTGTGGCAGATAAGCCAACCAGTTCCAGCCAGTTTAGAGCAGAACGATGGCGAGACCTTGGTATAGCAGCATGTTTATTTTGTAGATGATGAAATAATAACATTATTATCACTCATCTTACATTTATTCCTTCAACAGGGCAGGACACATTTAGATTTATTAGTATTAATTTATGTATTTATCGTTAGTAGAAGTTTCTGACATCTGACAGTCTCAATTTAGCTTCATCATTACAGCATCTTTATCATCTCACTCCAAAGTCTATTTGTCTCTCTGTCTCTCTCTCTTTGTCTCTCTATGCTGGTATCTATCTATCTATTCTAATTATCTATATATATCTATATCTCTCTCTCTGTCACTGTCTCATTGTCTATTTGAGAGAGAGAGATAGGTAAATAGAAATAGACTGATATATTAATATGTATGTATGTATATAGAGAGAGAGAAAGAGGGAGAAGGGAGAAGCAAAGTGGTATAGGTATATAGAAATAGAGAGAGAGAAAGATATAGAGATAGGTAGAAAAAGTGAGAGAAAGAGGAAGATCAGTACTTAGATAAATAGTGAGAGAGAGAGATGAAAAGAGATAGATGCATACATAGAGATAAAGAGAAAGATAAATATAGATAGATGGAAAGATAAGTAGATAGATAGATAAGAAGATGTGTGACTAGAATTGAACTGAGTCTAAAGTTTCAATGAGATCCTCTATTCAAAACCTTTGAAGAAAATATGGCTGTGTGGTAAGAAACTTGCTCCTCAATCATGTATTCTTGGGTTCAAGTCACATTGAGTGGTACCTTGGACAGATGTCTTCTACTATAACCCCAAGCTGGCCAAAACCTTGTGAGTGGTTTTGGTAAACGGAAACTGAAGGGAGCCTGTTACGAAACCGTGATCCTATGACCGCGAGTCCGCTGCCCTAACCACTGGGCCATTGCGCCTCCTGTATCACACAGACATATAGAAAAGAAAAATAGCAAAGACAACATGTATGCATGTGCACAAACATGAAAATAAATCTCTGTAAGGTATCTTGAATGCCAATGTAACTATTAATAATAGCTCATAATACATTTGGTAAAAAAAAAAACAAACTTCTTGGACAGAAAAAGATAGCTCCCTACAGGATTTGAACCATACATCTACTCTATCCTGGATGGTCGTGATACCATTTCACTAAAGTAATTCTCCAGCTTGTTTTTGCATGCAGGCATGGTCAAGAGTGACATATTCTCTCTCTGTTTATTTTTTCTTGTTGAAGAGCGTAGACTCGAAATGTAAAACTTTCTCACTTTCCTGAGCGTTAAACTAATACACGCACTCGTTGTTTATACACCTGACTTCGTCTTTTGTTTTTCTGTAAATTTCAACTACACGCGCGCGCGCACATGTATGAGTATATGTGTGCGCATAAGTGTACACGTGCCATTCTCCCCCGTAAGTAACGGCAGTGTTTTAAAAATGCTTTGCATGTGAAAAGCTGACTTAATGACCCGCATCCACATAGACACAGGTAAACGTCGGAAACCTATATGCAACACACGTGAGAGTTTCAAGGTTAATATAATTAAGCATAACAACATGGGTGTGGTTTTAATTATGAATGTATATACAACCTACAACCAGATAGAGATAAGATATTAATTAGATGAAACAACATCTAGAGAAGAGTAAGGTCGATTACTTGCTAATAGAAGTGTAGCAAATAGAAACATAGGCGTTGGCGTGACTGTGTGGCGGAGAAGTTTGCATTCCAGTCTTGTGGTCTTTGGTTCAATCCAGCTGTGCGCGTGGTGCTTTTAGGTGTTTTCGCTCAATAAGCACTCATAATGCCCGGTCTGAGAATCGAAACCGCAATCCTACGACCGCGGGTCCGCTGCCCTAACCACTGGGCCATTGCGCCTCCTAGAGTAGAAAAGGATATAAGAGAAATGAGTTAAAAATTGTTTGCTATGTGTCACGGCGCCATGTGTGTGTGTGTTGTGTTTGTTCCCACCGTGCTTGACAACCAGTGTTGGTTTGTTTATATTTCCCCGTAACTTCGTAATTTAGCAGTGTGGCAAAACAGACCGATAGAATAAGTTTCAGCCCTCCCTCCCCAAAAAAATGTAAAAAGGGAATAAGTATTGGGGTCGATTTGTTCCAGTGAAACTCATTCAAGGCGATGTCCCAGCATGGCCGCAAGCAAAACATAAAAGACAAACATCTCATCGATACTACTTTGTCGCCAGGTTATGAGTTCAAATTCTGCTCAGGTCGACTTTGCCTTCCATCCCGTTCAGGATCGATAAACCAAGTACCAGTCAAGCATTGGAGTCGATGTAATCGACTTACCCTCTCTCCCGATATTGCCGGCCTTGTACCAAAATTTGAAATCGATATTACTCTAAGTTTCGACTCGACCAAAGTTAGCCGTTTATAAGAAGATGAGTTTGTTCAGCCGTTATTGATTTGATGCATTACAATCCATTCAGAAATATCGAAGTCCTTTGTAGCTAATATCCATTGGCACAGGCCTGGCTGTGTGGCAAGAAGCTTGCTTCCCAACCATATGGTTCTGGGTTCAGTCCCACTGCGTGACAACCTTCGGCAAGAGTCCGAAGTCGACTTTGCCTTTCATCCTTTCGAGGTCGATAAATTAAGTATCAGTTTCGTACTGTGAGGTCAATCTAATCGACTGGTCCCCTCCCCCAAAATTTCGGGCCTTGTGCCTTGAGTAGAAAAGAGTATTAAGCTTAATTTTTATCACGCTGCAGTATAAAGTTCTTGCAGTAAAACTCGAAGTACATTAAAGTGTAAATGATCTGGCATATAGCATGCTGAAATGGCATCTCATAGTTATCATACGGATACTTTTTCTCTCAAGACAGACATTCTCCCTAACTGCAACAGCGCTCGTATCTATTTAAAAGAAGAAATTCACCATTTTGTGAATACTCCTGTGTTTCAGGTACATGGATAAATTATTTCACTCTTCATCATTGTACAACCTCAGTATAATTAATTGCCGTTCACCGCAGCAAAACTACACTTTTGAGACTGCCGCAGCTGTAGTAATAGTAGTAGTAGTAGTAGTGGTGTTGGTTGTAGTTGTAGTAGTATTAGTGGTGATGGTAGCAGTAGTAGTGGTGGTGGTGGTGATGTTAGTAGTAGTGGTGGTCGTCGTCGTAGTGGTAGTAGAGGCAGTGATGGTGGTAGTAGTAGTAGATGTAGTGGAAGTAGCAGCAGCAATAGTAACATGGTAGTAGTAGTAGTAGTAATTATTGATGTTCTTAGAGATAGATTATGTAGTAAAGACAAATATTATTTTTCGGTCTATTAACCTCTGTTTTAGAAATGAAAGGAAAAAAATTAATGTTTACACAACGTTTCGATCAATTTCACAACCTATCATTACCAAGTGTTTTATTCTTGAATGTGTGTGTATATATATGTATATATATATATATATATATATATATATATATATATATATATATATATATATATATATACATGTATACACACATACACAAACACACGTATGATATACATTCTTTTATTCTTTTACTTGTTTCAGTCATTTGACTGCGGCCATGCCGGAGCAGCGCCTTTAGACGAACAAATCGACCCAAGAACTTATTCTTTGTAAGCCTAATATTTATTGTGTCGATCACTTTTTGCCGAACCGCTAAGCTACGGGGACATAAACAACACACCAACATCGGTTGTCAAGCGATGGTGGAGGGGACAAACACAGACACAGACACATAAATATATACATACACGCACACACATGTACACACACACACACACACACGCACGATAGGCTTCTTTCAGTTTCTCTCAACCAAATCCACTGACAAGGCTTTGGTTAGCCCGAAGCTATACCAAAAGACACTTGTCCAAGGTGCCACATTGTGGGACTGAACCTGGAGCCATATGGTTGGGAAGCAAGCTTCTTACCACACAGTCACGCCTGCGTCTATAGATACACTGGCGGTGCCCCAGCATGGCCACAGTCTTAGGGCTGAAACATATAAAAGAATAAATATATATGCACATACATACTACATACCCTCCCCCCCCCCCTACACACACATATATAAGTTGTGGACTGTTGGCGATTTTTTCCCTCCTTGTTCCCTTTCTTTTGGATTTTCTTGTGTCTTCTGTTTCCGAAGATCCTCCTCCCCACCTCCCCTCCTTTCTTGAAAGTGGTGTTGCAGCATGGCCGCAGATTAGTGACTGTAACAAGTAAAAAGATACATGATAAAACGCATAAGACTCACAACAACGGAGGATAACATTTAGAACGGAAAACAAACCACTTCTATGTTTTATATTCTTTATTGGTGCATAATCAAAACTACATCAAAGTTTCAAATGACTTAAGGCTTTATAAAGTATGAAAGCTATTTCTTTGTTCCACACGGCGGTTTTACGTTGTAAGGCCAGTCGCACAGTTGTAATTTCATGGAGAAGACGAGACCTTGAGTAAAGAGACAAAAATATTGGTAAGTTAGTTTCAAATCGCACTTCATGTGAGCATTATTACAAACTGTTGTGGTAAGAAGTTTGCTTCCCAACCATATTGTTCCGGAGTTCAGTTCCACTGCGTGGCACCTTGGGCAAGTGTCTTCTACTACAGCTTCGGGCCGATGAAAACCTTGTCAGTGGATTTGGTGGACGGAAACTGAAAGAAGCCTGTCGTGTATATGTGTAAAGACGGACGAAATGCCATTTTGCCTGGCGGGTAAACGATTCTGCCTTAAACATTCGTATAATAAACCTTTCTGCTGCAGGCAAATGGCCTGAAATTTTGGTGGAGAGGGTAAGTCGATTGCATTGACCCCAGTATTTCACTGGTACTTATTTCATCGTTTCCGAAAGGATGACAAGCAAAGTAGACTTCAGCAGAAGTTGAACACAGAACGCAAGGGTGAACGAAATGCCGTTAAGCATTTCGCCCGGTGTGCTAACGACTCCGCCAGCTCGTTGCCTTAAAAACAGGCATCATAATGGTTTCAAATTTTGGCACAAGGCCAGCAATTTCAAAAGAGAGTGTTAGTTGATTACATTGACCCCAGTGTTCACCTGGTACTTATTTTATCGACCCCAGAATGGAAGACAGGCTAAGTCGACCTCGGCAGAATTTAAACTCAGAACCTACAGACGGACGAAATGCTGCTAAACATTTTGTTTGCATGCTAATAATCCTTCCAGCTCGCCATTTTTAACACATATTGGTTTCAAATTTTGGTTGAAGCAATTTTTGGGAGGGGTAAGTCGATTACATCGACCCCAGTGTTCAACCGGTACATATTTTATCAACTCCGGAAGGATAAAAGGCAAAGTCGCCCTCAGCAGAATTTAAACTCAGAACATGAAGACAGACGAAATGCCGCTAAGCATTTTGTCCGGCGTGCCAGCTCTTCACCTTATGTATATGACGAATAATGATATCAGTAATCTATGAGGTGAAAGAGAAACTTACCTGCCGGGCACAGATTGTGTCCCATATATTGATGATTCTCACAGGTAAAGTAAGATTTGCATTTGTTGTCAAGATCTGGATAACGACCATCCTTACGTTCACTGCAGTCTCTGTATTCTCCACACGGTTTCGGTACCTTGGCAGGACTTTAAAAATGAAACAAGAAAAAATATATAAATTCAAGTCACAATGTGTAGATTCAACTAATTCGGTGGTACTCATAGAAATAGGTCCTTAATGTTTCATTCTACGAAGCATATAGAATATATCGTATATATAGTACGATGCATATTTTTGTATATATATATATGTGTATATTTTATAATATTGGGTTTTACCATTGGAGGCCCTGATGTTTTAATATATATTTATGTCCGATTTATGATAATATGGAATGTTATAAAGTTGTTTTAACCAATTAGAGCGTTTATCCGTTATACCTTTCAATTTATTTTTCCTTTCGTCTCAGTGTTACCTGAGCACTTCCATCTGCGGTCCTATTTTATTCTTCGGTTTAACGAAATTATAAAATTATCCTCACACACTTACACACACGCGACACACACACACATTTTTATATGCATATTTAGGATTTTTCTGGGATCTTTCTGAATTGATGGGCACCACTTGTTTTCTTAACGAGACACTTTGCACTAATTTTATTCAAGGGAAAAGATCCCATTACACCGCACAACGTGTGGTGTTTACAATTCACAACAGTAATTGTTTTCACCTCAATAGACGTCAGTGATTAGTTGAAATTACCGAAATACGACAATTTTTTACATGAAATAACTTCGAATACAAAATTTTTCATCTGTTCTATAACACAAAATATACAAGTATACGAAGTTTGAAAGTGTTTCGGTACCAAAAACACTACACAAAACATAAATGAAAAGTGGTGCCCATCAATTCAGAAAGATCCCATATTTATACTGTGGACTCTTCTATCGAAGACTATGTATGAGCATTCAGCTTTTACCGAACGACCTACACAAATGATTTGTTTATTGTGATCAACTGTTTGTGCTGTACTTTAGCTCATTCCCTCCATCAAATCGAAATTGCCTGAACAAGTACACGGCGTACAACGCTTCAGGCGTTTAAATGATTGCAGAGCAACTTGAGATGGAGTGTTTCACTTAAGAGCACACCGCACCACCCAGTCTAGGAATTGAAACCACGATGTCTGTGGAAACATGCGTTAATTCTGTGTGAATAAAGAAACAGTGGTGAGTGAAAATTTTGTAAATAGAATTATAGATCTTCACTATATTTCAACTGAACAAAATAATCTAACATGTGTACCTATGTCCATTTTCTTTCCGTTACGGTGATTTAGATTATTTTCTGTAGTCAGTATACGTTGAAAGCTTACAATTCTATTACAATATATATATAAGGTCGATATAGCTCGTAAGATGAGCTCCTGGATCTTAAGAACCTTCCAGTCCAGAGAACAAGGTGTCATCATTCCACTTTTCTCCTCCTTTGTACGGCCACACCTCGAATACTCTGGCCCCTTGTGGTCTCCCCATACAAAACAAAACATCTCGAGGATTGAATCACCCCAGAGGGCACTCAATAAACGAATTGAAGGCATGACTGATCTCGATTGCTGGGACCGCCTTAAAGCCTTGAAACTCTACTCTCTCCAGCGCCGCTGCGAGCGGTACATCATTTGTACGATCTGGAGAATATACCGCCAGTGTTGCCCAAACGACTTGAACATTAGTTTCAAGGTTCATCCAAGGAATAAGTCCTGGGGTCGATTTGCTCGACTAAAGGCGGTGCTCCAGCATGGTCACAGTCAAATGACGGAAACAAGTAAAAGAGTATTTATATGTATTTTTTCATGAGTATTTTTTTTTATATAGTTTATGATTATATATATATATATATCGGACATATATTGTACTCACTCTTTGCACTTCATGTCTCTTCTATCGAGGACAGTGGTTCCGTTACAGTAATGTTGGTACTTCTTTCCCTCCTTACATTCAACAAAACTCTTGCAGCTTATCTCATAGAAACCATCTTTCACTTTGGAACAATCAACGCCAACTGCAAAAGAGAAAAAAATTCATTAAAAATGCAGTGATGCCTCGATATACGAGTTAATTTGTTCCCGTAGACCGCTCGTAAAGTGAAAACCTGTAAAGCAGGGCAATAATTTCCCATAGTAGCAATGTTATAAATCGTAATTTGTATCCAGAAAAATATTTTAAAGAATATTTTATGTAAATTAAATAGAATCTCAAGATCATTTATAATACAAAATATTATTATAATTGTTTTCAGAATCACATTCACTCGCACTAGACTCGCGCACAGCATCACTTGTAGACGCGATCACCGATTCACAAGTACTCGTAGACGGACTGGTAGATTTCTTTTTAAAAAACAAGTTTGGAGCTGTTTGCTTAGAAGAAGCTTTTTCCCGCTCTCTATAAATTTCTCGGTAACACGCAGAAGCATTTGGTTATGGTAGTAAAAACTTTTGCACTTCGTTCAAAATTTGGATCATGTGATTAAAAATCAAAATTCGTAAGCCCGGGGTCTCGTAAAGTGAGGTATTACTGTTAATCCATTCTTCAAATATTGACATTCCTAGTGTATGTGCGTTTCTCTTATCTTTTTCTCGTTTCAGTCAAAGGACTGCGATCATGCTGGGGCAGCACCTTGTAGGGTTTTAGTCAAACGAACCTACCCAAGATACTTATTGTTTTAAAAATCCTGCTACTTATTTCTATCGGTGTCTTTTGCCAAACCACTAAGTTACGGGCACGTAAACAAATCAACACCGTGTTACTAGAGGGAGTGCTAATTGGAAAGAAAGTGGGGTGGAGTAATGCTACAAGGAGTTGTTCTAACTGGAAAAAAGAATGGGGCGGAGCAGTGCTGCTAAGGGTTGCTCTAACTGGAAACAAAGTGGGGTTTGATCAATGCCGGTTGAGTCACCTGGGTGAGGATGCCTGATGGTGAAAGACCCGAAACATCTAATGACCCTTGGAAATATCGCTGATGATGGGTCCTGATGTATCACTTGATGGTTTACAGAAAAAAAAAAAAAAAAAGAAATCGATCATTACCGGAATACCCATGAAATTCAATTTCGCAGTGACAGGGTCAAGACTCGTGTCAAATACAATCGAATGTTTAATACAATACACATAGGTACAACCACACACATACGCGCGCGCGCGCACATACAAACACATATACAAACATTAAAAAAATTACACAATGCGACTTACCATTGGTGGCGTTAGTTTGGTGTAGAATGATTAAGTTGGCAGCGATCGAAGTAAGAACTAATATCAGAAGCTTCATAATTGGTCCTGTGGTTTGTTGTCTTGCAGATAACGTTTTAGCAGCGTGTTGTTTATATACATACATATATATATATATATCCAGCCATCTATCTATCTGTCTAGCCACGCCTACGTACGTACCTACGTACATATCTACCTATCTATTTATTTGCATACATACATACATACATACAAAAATATACATTATATATATATATATATATATATATATATAGGTATGTATGTATATATGTATGTATGTATGTATGTATGTAGGCACAGGCACATATATACAAACATGCAACTGTATGCACGCACGTATATTACACATATTTTCCTATCTATCCTTGTGCCCCGCCCACACATACATACAAATAAACCACACATAAGACACGTACACTCACACACACACACACACACTCACACACACACATATACACACACGACATGTGTAAAACATATTCAATCGATATTTATCAAACCCACGTACAACACGATGCTACACACACACACACACACACACACACACACACACACACACACACACTCATACACACATACTCACACTCACACACACATACACACACGACATGTGTAAAACATATACAATCGATATTTATCAAACCCACGTACAACACGATGCTACACACACACACACACGCACACACTCACACTCACACTCACACACACACACACATCAGTAGACACAAACAGAATGTATTGTATTATGTAACATAAACATAGCCGCTTCATCTATTGTCCCTTCTTCTGTTCTATGATTGATGCACCATCGATAAGATCGCTGTCACAGATGCAAGAAGGGTGCAGCTGTCGTCTGATTCAATTCTAAAAATTGATCCACCGGATCTCCTTACGAAAGAAGGTAAGAATTGTTTTCTCGTGGTCATGTGGAAGTCGAGAATGAAAGGATTGGTGACGGCCAGCTTCATCTCTGGACTCGGTTTGGCGAGATGTTTCACTTTCCACCTGAAAAGGAAAGAGGAAACGCCTGTCAGTGAGAATGTACGAAGATAGATGGGCACGTGTAGCACGAATGCTGTGCGTATAAAACCATTGAAAATTGGGTTTCCAGTTGCTGAAACACTCTGAATACGGTCCAAATCTTACCCCTTCCGACTATCACGTATTTCGATTGCTTAAACTTCCTTTGCAACGAACAAAGAAGCGTGATCAACCGAAAACCTTCTTCTATAGAAAAAGCAAACTTAGAGACTTCTGGAAGAAGTGCATTGAAAAGCAATGGGACTGTAGTAACGCCGTGCGCATGCGTAGTCTCACGCATGCGTGGAATTAAACAACCAAGCGTTCCCGCTTCTATTCTATCTTTTTCTCGGTCGGCCGGCCATGAGCATGGACGTGTCAAGCAGTGTCTCCAACATTCCAGCCTGGAGACAGTCTCTTTCTTGCTGGCCAGCGATAGAGCATGGACGTGTTTAGCTGTCTCTCTCCATCTTTCGGACTTACGCTAGACAGCTCGCTTACATCTACATACTACATAACAACGTCCCAACAACTAAGCTCACACACACAGAAGCTGTAACAACAAACAAGAGCTAAAGATGTATATATTTACCACCTGAATAAATGTTGTTTAAGTTGATAGTCTGGAGTTCAGCGTTCCGTTATATTCTTAATTTTATATAGGAAAGTCAGGTATACATCTAATGACGTATAACCCACTTTCCTATAGGACTATCTTTATCGTCTATGTTTTACTTGTTTCAGTCATTAGACTGCGACCAGTCATTAGACTGCGGTGTGTGTGTACATGTGTGTGTATATGTGTGTGTATACATACACACACATATACACATATATATACAAAAGGCTGCTTTTAGTTTCCATCAACCAAATCGACTTACAAAAGCTTTGGCCGGCTTGGGGCTATAGCAGACACTTGCCCAAGCTAGTACGCAGTGGGACTAAACCTGGAACCATGTGATTGGCAACCAAACTTCTCACCACGCTTCTACGCCTGCGACTGTATGTATCAAAAGGAAAAGGGTAAAAAAAAAAGCTATAACGTCCGAAGGTAATAGTGGTGTTAAGCGTCGTCAAAAAAATTAAACAGCGTGGTCGGTTAGTTTGAGTCGAGCTTGTAAACCGTTGAAAGAAATAGAACCCAATCTTTCCTTAGTGACCCTTTAGTTCAACCAGGTGAAAAAAGATTTTTTTCTCTCAGAATAAAGGTCAATCAGTGGA
Organism: Octopus bimaculoides; assembly: GCF_046866305.1. NCBI lineage: Eukaryota > Metazoa > Mollusca > Cephalopoda > Octopoda > Octopodidae > Octopus > Octopus bimaculoides. Next base: position 7,210,621 of record NC_142953.1, read on the forward strand.
ATCGTCAAATTCTATCTATCTCCGCATGCCATTCTTATCTAGAATTTACTAAAACCCCTAAATTTCCACAATCTGTTTAAAGATGTTTTTTCTCTTAGAATAAAGGTCAATCAGTGGAATCATCAAATTCTATCTATCTCTGCATGCCATTCTTATCTAGAATTTACTAAAACCCCTAAATTTCCACAATCTGTTTAAAACACAAAAAAAACACTTAAAGAAATGTAGAATTTATGTTCAAAGTTGTTAACAATCTTATTACGTAAACAATGTTTTTGAGAACGTCGATATTTATAAAAAGAAACCTGTTCACCAGTGACAGATGTTTACCTCACAAAAGATTTTTACTGATATCAAAATAATAATAATGTATTATTGATAAAATTTCAATATCTATTACCGTTTTGATAGCCTCGTTTCATAACATGCTTGTTCTCATGATGACACAAAGACGTTTATCAATTGTAAATCTATTTTGCCTGTATCAGCGCAAGCCAAATTAGCAAAACATCTCCGTACGCAAGATTAATTTCAGTATATTACTCTATTACACAGACACACATACATACATACATATACGAGAGGCTTCTTTCAGTTTCCGTCTACCAAATCTACCCAAAAGACTTTGGTCGGGCGGGGGCTATGGTAGAAGTCACTTGGCCAAGGTGCCATGCAGTGAGACTCAACCCAGAACCATGTAGTTGGGAAGCAAGCTTCTTACCACACAGCCACTCTTGCGCCTATATATATATATATATATATATATATATATATATATATATATATATATATATATATATATATATATATATGTATATGTATGTATGTATGTTTGTGTATATGTTTGTGTTTGTCTCCCCAACATCGCTTGACAACCGATGGTGATGTGTTTACGTCCCCGTAACTGAGCGGTTCGGCAAAACAAGCCGATAGAATAAGTACTAGGCTTCCAAAGAATAAGTCCTGGGGTCGATTTGCTCGACTAAAGGCGGTGCCCCAGGTGTATATATATATATATATATATATATATATATATATATATATATATATATATAAAAACAAAAGTAAATGAGTATATGCATATATACGTACAGGTATGTGCATACCGACATCCACCTGTATGTATAGGTGCATATCTGGGTACAGGACATTGCAAACAAACGTAGACGAGAACACACGAGCCACATAGAGAACATTCTACTTCATCAGCTACCCACGTTTTAACACCGGCATTTCGACGAGCTTCGGGCAGGACGCAACGTTAAAACGGCTCGTCCCATGGATCGCAGATTAAATCTGTATACGCAAATTAAATCTAGCCATGGAGGAATGTAGTGGCGGACAAAAAACAAGACAGGAAAACAAACAGAAGGCTTTACGGCCAGACGAGAAAAATTATGTGTGTATGAACGCGATGAGGCACGGAACCGAGAGAGACAAAGTGGTGGCGTGTGTTACTTGGCGAAAGCCAAGGAAGGAAAGGATTATTGACCGGAAGCATGTGACCATGCCGGTGTAAAGGGAAGAGAGAGAGTGGTAGAGGGAGAAAGAGAGGGAGGAAGTAGAAGAATGGTGAGCAACGAGAGGAAAAAAGAAAAAGAGGAAATACGAGGGGGAAAAAAGAGATACGTAGTAGTAACAGAGGAAGAACAAGAGGGGTAAGGCGAGATACGTAGTAGTACAGAGGAAGAACAAGAGGGGTAAGGCGAGATACGTAGTAGTACAGAGGAAGAACGAGGGGGGGGGGGGAGAAAGGAAAGAGAAAGAGATAGAGTAGCGTCGGAGGATAAGTTTACGAACTACTTACAATTTTTGTGAGACGCTGCGTTCAATCATGTAAAAACAAAAGTAAATGAGTATATGCATATATACGTACAGGTATGTGCATACCGACATCCACCTGTATGTATAGGTGCATATCTGGGTACAGGACATTGCAAACAAACGTAGACGAGAACACACGAGCCACATAGAGAACATTCTACTTCATCAGCTACCCACGTTTTAACACCGGCATTTCGACGAGCTTCGGGCAGGACGCAACGTTAAAACGGCTCGTCCCATGGATCGCAGATTAAATCTGTATACGCAAATTAAATCTAGCCATGGAGGAATGTAGTGGCGGACAAAAAACAAGACAGACTTTCTCTGTTCGTTTCCCTGCCTTATTTTTTAAAGCTGGCTGTATTTTATGGTGCGTGAGGGCACATGGCTTAGCGTTTAGGGTGTTGCACGCACGCTCACGAGATCGTAGTTTCAATTCCTAGACCGGGTAGTGCGTTGTTCTCTGCGATCACTTCGACACGTGACGTGTGGGTACATAATGCATTTGCACAGGCAACGTCGAATTGATGGACATAGTGAACTCATATTCGGCACAAATATCTGATCACTTTATTTAAAATTAGCCACATGAGCTGTACAAAGGGGACGATAACAAGACAATACAAAGAGGGGGTCCAAGAGCGAAAGAGGGGGGTGGGTTCCTCTTTTGCTCCTTCCCTTTTCCCCTCTCTCCCTCTTTCTCTTTAATCACGCAAAAGCGTTAGCGACGAGCTAAGCAACGCAATGACAAGCAGAATTATTATTATTATTATTCACAGAAAACATAAAAAATGTAAGCATCTATAAATAATGACTTCATTTAATAACTATCGAATAATTATGTATAAGCAGGACGCTGGGAAATTTAATCGACTAGTCTCCCTCCCACCAAATTGCAGGCTTTGTGCCTATAGTAGAAAGGATTCTTCTTCTTCTTCTTCTTCTTACTATTATTATTATCATTTACTTTTAACTTGCCTGTTTGTTTCAATCACTTGCCGAGACACACTCACCGTCCTGGGGCGAGTGAAGGATAAGAGTTGTTACAGTATGACTGAAAGCTTGCGGAGGGGAAGTGGCACGGACAGTAGCGAAAAATCTTCATGCAATACAACACTGACATTTAAATTGATAGGGTTTTTCTAAGGATGTGGGCAATACTTGTTAGCACAATTTTTGGGATTCCTGTGAGACATGGTTCTCCCGGGATATTTTCTATGCGTTTTTGACATCCCTTTCTTATACCACAATAACCCACAATAACAGGGCACCCATAATAACAGGAACAGTTCTCACTTTAAGATCCTATATTTTTTTGTATTTCACTTTTCAGGTCCTTATATTTACTTAATTTGTCAAATTCCGTTACAGATATATTCTTATCAAGGAGAACACTTACATCTATTAGTCTATAAATATTTTCTTCCTAATCTTTAATGACAATGTCTGGTCGATTAGACTGGATCGTTCCGTCGGTGTTGACTGGAAAATCCCAGAGGATAGTGACATATTTTACCTTCAACGACTGGCTCAGGATATTGTTCATACCAGTAAGCAGGAGCGTTGATTGTGTAGTGTTTACATATTTTCCATTGTAAATACTGTCCTACCCTACAGTGGCGAATAGTTAGCGCGCTGGACGAAATGCTTGGTGGTATTTCGCCCATCGCTATGTTATGAGTTGCCTTTCATCCTTTCGAGGTCGATAAATTAAGTACCAGTTAAGTACTGGGTTCGATGTAATCGACTTGTCCCTCCTCCCAAAATTTCAGACCTTGTACCTCTAGTAGAAAGGATTATTATTATTATTATTATTATTATTATTGTTGTTGTTGTTGTTGTTGTTGTTGTTGTTGTTGTTGTTGTTATTATTATTATTCAGACGGTGAGCTAGCGCAATCGTTAGCATGTTGGACGAAATGTTTAGCGGTATTTCGCTATGTTCTGAGTTCAAATTCCGCCGAGGTCAAGTTTGACTTTCATTCCTTCGGGGTCGATAAATTAAATACCAGTGAAACACTGGGGTCGGAGTTATGGACTAGTTTCCCTCTTCCCAAATTTCAAGCCTTGTGCCTTTGGCAGAAAAGATCATTATTAGTATTATTCTGCATTTTATTCACGTACGTGTGTATTCATCAATATTCTATTTAGTTTATTCAATTTTAGAAAAATTGAAGTGTGTCTTTGACAGTTCCGGCGCGTATTGAACTTTTTTTGTGCGTGACTTTTGGCCCAGCCTCTGTGTGTGTGTGTGTGTGTGTGCGTGCGTGCGTGTGTGTGTGTGTGTGCGTGCGTGCGTGTGTGTGTGTGTGTGTGTGTGTGTGTGTCTGTGTGTGTGTGTGTGTGTGTGTGTGTGTGTGTGTGTGTGTGTGTGTGTGTGTGAATTTAAGTCACAGAAATAACGAGAGAAATATAGTATGATAAAATTCATTTAATCATTGGAAATTCTTATTTAACAACAATTGTTTCGTAACTTAATAAGACATGATTTTAACTTACAGCAGTCAATTATTAAACATTTATAATTGGAAAGAATAAGTAAAACTGAATATTAAGTGTTTATGGAATTTTGATTTATTGTCGGGTAACTTTTGACAAGCCTTATATATATACACAGGGTGTCCCCAAAAGATGTACTCACTCTTTGACAGACGATTACTAATGTATTGTTATTTGTGATGTACGGGCTTACCACGATGCAACAAATCCAAATAAATGGATTGGGAGGAGGGGTAGCGTTAAATTTCCTGCACGTTCCCCAGACCTCACGCCAATGGATTTTTTTATGGGGACATCTCAAAGGTTCACGCTGCAAAACCAGTGACAATTGATGATTTGAAAAATGAAATTCGAATACAATATCTTGCAATTCCAAATGAAATGTTTGGCAATGTTGTCGAATCCATTGTTGGACGTTATCAGCTTTGTTTGGAAAATGAAGGAAGGCAGTTTGAACATTTGCGAACACGCAGGAATGAGAGAGAACATTAAATAATTCTAAATGACAATAAATAATCGTTTCTACAACAATTTAGTTTCCTGAATTTAATTTAACTTTTTAGGATTGTATGTATTTCAATAAACATCTACTTGAACACAAAATGCATGAGTACTGGGAAGTCAAAGAGTGAGTACATCTTTTTTGGGACACCCTGTATATATATATATATATATATACACATACTTACATACACATACACACACATTTAATGGTATTTCATTATTAAACAGAGTTAACCAAATTCGTTTAAAACCGAGTGTCTTATTTATATATCATTTTATTCCCTTTCTTCTTCTTCTTCTTCTTCTTCTTCTTCTTCTTCTTCTTCTTCTTTCTCTCTCTCTCTCTCTCTCTCTCACACACACACACACACACACACACACACACACACACACACACACACACGCACATTATTCTCCACCCTGGTTAAAAATGACAGGAAACTCACTGCTATTTTCCGGAGAAAACTGACGATTTTCGAAAACAAAACACGGAGCCTCGACAGCCACAATAATAATAATAATAGTTTATCTTGATATAATGATGGGTATATTGGGCTTCGTAATTTTCCCCCCAGTGTCACTTTGATGGCAAGCACTGCACTCTCACTCAATAATAATAATAATAATAATAATAATAATAATAATAATAATAATAATAACATCAAGCAAGACCATGCAACAAACCACCAGTTGCTAAGAAGTCCAGGGTTGAAAGCAGAGACTTCATATTGGCGGCACAAGATCAAAGCTTGCTTACCAAAATCTACCAGGTTAACGTTCTTCAAAACGGTACTGATACTAAATGTAGATCCTGCGATACATTTGTCGAAACAACAGACAATCTTGTTTCGGGATGTCCTTTGCTGACACCAAACCAATGAAAAAAAAAAAAATCGCTACGATAGGATAGGACAGTATTTACATGTAAACACTATAAAATCAGCACTCCTGCTTACTGGTATGAACATCATCCTGAGCCAGTCGTTGAAGGTAAAAAATGTTATCATCCTCTGGTATTTTCCAGTCAAAACCCACAGAACGATCTAGGCTAATCGACCAGACATAAATATTAAAAATAAGAAAGAAAATACTTGTAGACTAACAGAAGTAAGTGTTCCCACAGATAAAAATATATCTGTAATGGAATTTGACAAACTTAGTCCTTATAAGGACTTGGAAATTGAAACACAAAAGATGTGGCATCTTAAAGCGAGAACTGTTCCTGTTATTGTAGGTGCCCTAGGTATGATAAAGAAGGGACGTCAGAAACACCTAGACAACATCCCAGGAGAACCATGTCTCAGAGAAATCTAAAAGATTGTGCTAAGTACTGCCCACATCTTTAGAAAAACCCTATCTATTTAAATGTCTGTGTTGTATTACATGGAGATATTTCGCTACTGTCCCTGCCACTTCTTCTCCTCAAGCTTTCAGTTATATTCTAGCATCTCTTATCTTTCACTTACCCCAGGACGATGGATGCGTTTCGGCAAGCGATTGCAACAAACATGCAGATTAAAAGTAAATAACAACAACAACAACAATTGCCAAAAGAAAAGAAAACCATGCTGAAAATATTAAATTTTGTAATAAAGTATCTGATTTTATTACTGAATATTCATAAATGATCTATGTGTGTGCGTGCGTGTGTTCGGCTGGATTTTATTTGCACGTGGCACTGTCCTTATAATCACAGACTCTTTTAGCTTGATTGAAAATAAGATCTACAAAATAAAACAAAGGTCGAATGTATTATTAAACTTGCTGAAATATTCGAGTAAATTAATCTTGTGGGGTTTATTAAGACGTCACGACGCTAGTTATATATATATGGATTTAACTATCCTCTGGTTGCTTAGATACTTCAGACTATCCCTGAAATATTGAAGCAATCCTATCATATACCTATATATATATATATATATATATATATATATATATATATATATGTACGTACACACACACACACACACACACACACACACACACACATACAGGTAAGGTGTAATAATGAAGTTAAGCCAAATAGTTATATTTTGAAATCATAACAGTTACATCTCAGGTCTATATGATATATAACTGGAAATGCATCCAATACGTAAGACCTTCTTCAGTTAAAGTATTTCAGAATATATTGAAATGTTTTAACTGAGGAAGATCTTGCATAATGGATATGCATTTCCTATTATGCATTAAGTGGACCTGAAACGTACATGGAAAATGATTTCAAAATATCACCGTTTTGGTTTGATTTCATTATTACAACTTATATGAGTCGATGCCAGTACAAAATACCGGTCCAGACTCCACTTACGCGGATGCTCTAACAACGATTTGCCTCGAGTCGAAAATTCTGGTACCATGCACTGCCTGTTAGCGAAACGCAATATGCGTGTCTGTGTTTGTCTGTCGGAGTGACGAGGTCCATCTCATCAAGCATATATGGATGAATGATGCCTTACACCAAGAGCCCCATTCTCTCGACCGTAACCATCTTCAACCAAGTGACAAGATCAGGTCAAAATAACTTGGGGATGGAGACGGATGAAGTTGACTCATCTTACACTCTGTACGCCACAATGCTTGCAGCCGCTTTTCCCCTTTATTGAACTATGAAGGTTTCTTCTACCACTGGATCCATTATTCACATGCATAGGTCGGCAAGCCGTATATGTAAATTAACCCATAGCTGGGACCCTAACAGCTGCTACCACTCTTCGTTAGAATAGACCTGGGAACAATAGTGGCTAAGGGACAGTTCCACACGCTTCAAGACCCTGGAATCACAGAAACAAGGATTCACTATCGGATACAGTTTCCAGTCATGTCCAGAACTGTATGACATACAGTAACAGACGTTATCTATACATCATCTCCATCTTGTATTCCTGGTAAAATCATAGAGGAACGATTAGTTCTATTAAAACCCTTCATGACAGTGCTCCAGCATGGGCGAAGTCCAACGACTGTATCAAGAAACATGTCATGGGGTCGATTAGTTCTACTAAAACCTTCATGGCGGTGCCCCAGCATGGGCGCAGTCCAACGAGTGAAACAGAAATAAATCGTGGGATCGATTAGTTCTACTAAAACACTTCATGGCGGTGCCCCAGCATGGGCTCAGTCCAACGACTGTAACATGAAATAAGTCGTGGGATCGATTAGTTCTATGACTGAAACAAGTAAATGATGAAAAGATAAAAAAAATTTTAAATGGTGACTTACCACCCGGACAGAAGTTACGACCAACGAACTGATGTCTGTAACATGTGTAATAACTGCTGCAACCTTCGGAAACATCGGCGTACGGTCCGTCTTGCTTTTTACTGCAGTCATTTATTCTGTTACATGGGGGTGCCACACTTTGTATTCTTCAAGTAGAAAAAACGTGTATTTCATGTTAAAATTTCTTTTTATAATTATCGAAACTGTTAGAATTAATCTTATTATAATCATCAGTTATTAGCTGCAAAAGGAATGTCCGTCTTCTAGCATGTTACACAAGCAATTTCTATATACATTCTCAAAAGCCAATGCAACCTTGTGCCTTTAGCAGAAGAGATTATTATTATTATTATTATTATTATTATTATTATTATTATTCAGTAGTTTTATTTTTATAACGTGCTTTCACTTCACTACCGAGCGCAGCTCTGTGCGCCTTGGGTATGTGCTGTGGTGCTCTTATGTTTACTGTATTGAAAGTGTTTTGCGTAGAATGTGTGCAGTACCCAGTAGTGCAATTTTCTGTATGTTATATATATTTGTAAGTCCTGGTGTTTTTGTTATGTATTTGTCTGAATATTTTTTTATTATACGTTATTATTATTATTATTATTATTATTATTATTATTATCATTATTATTATTATTGTTGTTGTTGTTGTTGTTGTTGTTGTTGTTGAGGCAGTGAGCTAACAGAATCGTCAGCTTGCCGGACAATATGGTTAGCGGCATTTTGTTCGTCCTTACGTTCTCAGCTCAAATTCCGGCGGGACAGACTTTGCCTTTCAATCTTTCGGGACGATAAATTAAAGTACCAGTCAGAAAAAAGGGGTCGATGTGATTGACCTCCCACCCCCACCACCAAAAATTCCAGTCCTTCTGCCTATAGTAGGAAGGATTATTATTATTATTATTATTATTATTATTATTACCGTGATAGTTTGCTAATAAAGCATGTAAGAGGCACAAACATAACTCAGCTGCCATATCTCCTATCTTTTATCTTTCATTTGTTTCACTCGTTAGACTGCGGCCATGCTGTGGCACTGCCTTGAATTTTTAGTCGAATGAGTCGACCCCAGAACTTATTTTTAAGCATGGTACTTATTTTATCGGTTCATTTTGCCGAACTGCTAGAATATATATATGGGAAATCTAAACACACCAACACCGGTTGTCAAGTGGTGATTGCAGGGAAAAACACAGACACACACACAGATACATATACATGTATATACGACGAGCTTCTTTCAGTTTTCGTCTACCAGATTCACCCACAAGGCTTTGATCGGCCCAAGGCTATAGTAGAAGACACTTGCCCAAAGTGCCACGCAGTGAGACTGAACCAGGAACCACGTGATTGGGAAGCAAGCTTCTTAACACACAGCCACATCTTATATATATGTATATATATATAGATAGATAGATATAGATATAGATAGATAGATAGATAGATAGATAGATAGATAGATAGATAGATAGATAGATAGATCCAAAAAACAGAAGAACATAACGGATGACAATGAAATCATACGGACAGATGGATGATACAAAGACTGACAGGAAAACCAGGACGGAACATTTGTGGATTTCTATTCCTCAGTCAAGTTTCCAATTGTCACTACAGTTTCGGCTTGTTACTGTTCAAAATTGACTGGCCCCAAAAATCTAAGCTAAAGGCTTTAAATTTTTGGAAGAAAGCGGGCGAATATGTGCGACAACAATGACAAAAAAAAAAAAATGAGGAGACGGAGAGAATGTTACACGATTGCAAATACAAACAAGAAGAATAACAGCAGGTATCTTTCGACTAAAAGGCCAAGTTAATTGTAAAGTGGAAGCCTTACGTCAACAAACATAGGTGAAAGTCAGGAGACAGGAAAATAAGGTGTTGTGCGAGCGGCGGTCAAGCCATATATATATATATATATATATATATATATATATATATATATATATATATATATATAAGCGTTCTCCATCTTGCACACAAAAAATTCTACTCACGGTCTGCACTGGTAGTCTTGGTTGTTATCAATGGCTTCGCCATGCTTACAAATATAATGGACCGCTTTGCCATTTTTGCACCGGCTGACAGTAAGACAAGAATGCTCATAAATCTCGTCAGGCCTGCCTTTGCAGTCATGGGAAAGGGCGCCACCTGGAGGAAAGAAAAATTGATGTTATATATATATACCTCTCTATATTGTACTAAAACTTAAAGTTTGCCTGTCTGTTTTCCTGCCGTTTTATTAAGATGATCAGGATTACAAATAAAATAGACATTTTCCCCTTTAAGAAAAAAAAAAAAAAAAAATCAAGCTGAAAATGTCGACCCTTCAAAGGGTCGTCGGAGCTACCGCCTTCCGTCCTTTTTTTCTTCTCTTAATCATTTATACAACTTATGAGTGCCGTGGACCGAAAGAGAAATTCTGCCTATATTTTTATGAGATATTTTTTGAATCACGGGTACTTGATTTGTTTTCTAAAAGGGAAAAATTACTATTTTATTTGGTAGGTTTTTTTTGTTTTGTTTTTCTGTTGATTTTCTTTTATTTGGTGCCTTCCGGCGGTTGAATTAGGAATTTAGCTCCAATTTTTAAGCAGGTCGATGCTGTTTCTGCAATTGTTGTGCTGCTGTTGTGCAATTGTTTTCGTTCCAGCACACGATCTCAGCTCAGGTCACTTGCTATGCAAATACATCTCCAAAATATTAACCTTTATCATCTTAATCAAAGGTAGGAAAACAGAGAGACTATCTCTTTATAGACCAGTAGTTCCCAACCGATTTTAGGCCACGCCCCACCGAATCATTCCTAAAATCCTGATGGCCCCTTGTGATATTTAATTTTTGTTATGCAAAATTTGGTCAATGTTTACAATATTACCCGGAAAAAATAAAGTGCAACGGATGTGAAAAAAAATGTGTAGGAAACGAATATGAAAAAAAAAAATGCGAGGAAAGCAACGGGGGTGGGAGGGGGTGGGAGTACTTCGGAAAATTCACAAGATCCGAGTTTTCAAACTAAGTAAAATGAACGTAAATATCATAAATTATATAAATTATATAAATTATAATTAATATAATAATATTTATTATATGTACATATAATTAACTATAATTTTTTTCACTATGTAAATCTGGTGGGTTTAGTAAAAGTTATATTATTAGATTTAATAACGATAATATTAATGATATCATTATTTTCACTTTAATTCTTTTAATAATTTTTGAGATATTTATTGCAAAGCGGAGGGTGTGTTCACAATGCGGGAAAATATTAGCAACGAAGAGGAAATATGTATTAATGCATAAATAGAATTTTTCCAAAGATTTCAACTCGATTAATATTTATTTTTTTTTCCATTGTATTATTCAAGGTAGAGGAAAAAGTAAACGAAATCCTAGGAGTTCGAATTAATTAGTTCGATCCTTGTAAATAACATAGTTGGAAACCAGTGGCCTGAAGGGGGTACTGATCAAAATCTTGTGGGCCAATAACGCCGTTGTAAAATATCAGATCCAATATGATACATGGGAAGCTGAAAAGCTGGTCTCATCAGGTTTGTCATGGTTGGAGAGCTGATATGATAGGCCGTCCGTTAATTGCATGGTTATACACTTTGGTCTCTTATATGTACGTATATATATATATATATATATATATATATATATATATATATATATATATATATATATATATATGTGTGTGTGTGTGTGTGTGTGTGTGTGTGTGTGTGTGTGTGTGTGTGTGTGTGTGTGTGTGTGTGTGTGTGTATTTCATACTTACCACTCCGAGCTGATACTGCGATACTGGTCTCTGGTAACTGATTTAGAACTAGTTTCATTGTAACTTCGGAATAAACTCCATTAATTCTTAATATCCATCCATCCATCCATACATCCATCCACACATAGGTATTTATGTATGTACGTAAGTACGTATGTAGGTATGTATGCGTGTATGTATGTTGTAACTAGGAGAAGAGAAACTGTGCATAGAGAAATTGCATAGTTGTGGAAATTAGCCGCCCAGTTGACGTTAACATAAAGCTGAAGAGCAGCGAAAAAGAGAACACCTATGCTGAACTATTGAGTAATCTGCAGTTACTCTATCCAGAATAGAAGTTCAGATTTATACCTGTAATTGTTGGGTTCCTGGGATATGTAACATTCTGCCTAAATACCAATCTTGAGAAATTAGGCTTCTCAAAACCAGAAAGGAGAAAGCTAATTCGAAGACTACAGATCCAATCCATCACTGGAACTGTAAAAATCTGTAAGGCTTTCCAAACGTTTATCATTTAAATACATAAGAGCATGTCTTGATATGCAAGTATATACATGAGAATACATACATAAAACAAAACAAATCTGCACGTATACATACATACATACATACATACATACATACATACATACAAAAATACCCTGTTGTTGATGTTGAAATTTCAATGAAGGAGCCTTGGAACTAGGTTAAAAACCGGTTCTTTCTCTATTGGCAAGAAATCATGAAATAAAAGTGAACAATGACATACACACATATACATATTTACATACCTACATGTACACATAAACATACATACACAGGCACACACTCATACACACACTCATACACACACACACACACACACACACACACACACACACACACACACACACACACACACTCACACACATACTCACATTGGTGCCGTAGTAATATCCTTCCATATTGCATTCCAGAATATTCGTTCGTTCCCGTGAAACCGACCCATAAAACTTACTCCATCCCTCGCCAGAAATATTTCTACTCACCAACGGAAAGGGCCAAGAAAAAGTAAAATAGATTCTCCATGATTTTGTCTGAGTGAAAAATGAAATTTCAAACCGAGGTCTTGTGTCACACTGCTTTCTTCCTGATATATCTGTCGTCGATACGTCTTCACTCTTTATATATACATACTTATACCACACACACACACACAGAACCAGACAAACAGACACACATATATCTGTATCTATATATATCCATATCTATGTATATTTATTGGTTTATGTTTGTATATTATATACATATAAATATGTATATATATATATATATATATATATATATGTGCATCTATGCATGTGTATATGTTTTTCACACACACTTACAGATGTATGCATTTGTAAGAATATATTGAATATATACGTCTACATACACACATATATACATACATACGTATGAGGAAATGACGTAACCGACAAACAGGACTTTATAGTTTATAGACAACCACAACAGCCACTACGATCCACCCCACCACTACTACTACTACTACTACTACTATTTTGTGGATGATTTGATTGGCTTTCGGCAGAGTGACGAAACGTGTGAATTTATCCCACCGGAGGTAGATTTATCACCGTCATTTCGGTTATCATTGCAAAAATGTTCTGCTTTTATCTGCAAATTGACATTATCATATATACTATTCACAACGACAATAACAACAACAATAATAAACCGATTACATCGACCCTAGTGTTCAACTGGCACTTATTTTATCGACCAAGAGAGGATGAAAGGTAAAGTCGACTTCGACGGAATTTGAACTCAGAACGTAGCGACAGACTAAATATCGCTAAGCATTTCGTCCGGCGCGCTAACGATTTCGCCAGCTCGCCGCCCTCATGTAACAATGATAATAATCCGTTCTACTGGAATCTCGCTGCCCTCAAGTAGTAGTAGTAGTAGTAGTAGTAGTAGTAGTAGTAGCAGTAGTAGCAGTAGTAGCAGCAGCAGCAGCAGCAGCAGCAGCAGCAGCAGCAGCAGTAGTAGTAGTAGTAGTAGTAGTAGTAGTAGTAGTAGTAGTAGTAGTAGTAGTAGTACAGACAGTGGCTCTCTCTCTATTGTTTTGTCTTGGTATTAAAGAAGGGCGACAGCAAATATTCTGCTCAGTACCACAGATTTGCTTGTCAGTTGTTTGACCTTAACCAGTTGAGCATCTCTGATCACGAGCAAGAGTAGTGGGAGAGCATCATAGACATGTGTTGAGAGGAATTCTTTGGAGTTTGAATAATTCACCTTTGGAAACATGGCTGTTTCGTTCATCTGCGTGACACTTTCGGCAGATGTCTTCTACTATAGCCTTTGGCCGACCAAAGCCATGAGTGGATATGGTAGACGGAAAGTAAAAGAGGTCCGTCGTATGTAATATATATGTGTGTGTGTTTGTGCGTGTGTCTCTTTAGGTCTGTGTTCGTCCTCCCAATCACCGCTTGACAACCCGTGCTGGTGTGTTCACGTCCCCGTAACTTAGCGGTTCAGCAAAATAGTCCGATAGAATAAGTACTAAGCTTAAAAAATAAGTCCCGGGGTCGATTGTTCGACTAAAAATCTCTCTAAGGCAGTGATCCAGCTAGCTTCGCTGCAGGCAAATCACTAAAACAACTAAGAGTATATATATATATATATGACGGGCTTCTTTCAGTTTCCGTCAACAAAATCTACTCACAAGGTTTTGGTCAACCCGAGGCTATAGAAGACACCTGCCCAAGGTGCCATGCAGTGGGACTGAACCCGAAATCATGTGGTTGGGAAGCAAGCTTTTTACCACACAGCCACGCCTGCGCCTATTTCTGGATTATATGAAAATGAAAACTTTCTTGTAGGATCTAAATTCATTTTTATAACGTTCACTTAGCTCAGATTTATGGGTTCAATATTAATCCCGTTATTCCCTTCACCCCCTCCTTTCTTTCGGAGCTTAATTCCCATTTTTTTCTTCTTTGTTTCCCAGATGAACAGGTTTTGGGGTTACAGTTTCTGTATCTGATTTCTGATTTCTCCGATATTTTTGTAAAGCGGGAGATCGCTTTAATTATTCCAATAATCTAATCCTTAACATTAATTTTTTACCTTAATCAATTTATCTTCCCGTGCTCAAATAAAGCTAATTCTATTTGTGCTAAATACTTAATTATTAATTAAATCAATACATTATATATAAATTAGTACTTAATTACTTTTTGATTCATAATTTTTAGGCTACAGCTAATAAACGAGTTAATCCTAAATTGATAAAATATATTTGCTCATTTCTACCTATTTTAAAAATAAGACATTGAATACTATTTAGATAATTAATTGCGTATGAGAAATAATTAAATTAGTAAACTTCGTGAAAATTAAGGTGGAATGAAATTTCGGCAGGTGCGAGATAAAACGTCTTATCTTCACCGCAATTCAAACTGGTTGTTTCTACCGGACTGTAGCAGGATATATTCTCAATAAACTGTACTGAAAAGCGCGACAAAGAAGAAAATATTTAGTTAACCTATTTCATGAAGCATTCATTTCTCAGGCTTTGTTTCTTTTATATCAAGGATATATAATATAACGAAGCAGTGAGAAAGAAAGTATATGTACGACACACTATTACCCGAGACTCACTGCTCTATATCAAAGGTTCACAGTGAACTTAATTCTGTATTAGGCACAAAGACCCGTAACACAGAGTGGACGGCACAAGGACAGACAGAGCAATACAAGTGGGGACAAAAACATGAAATGGATGAAAGGTAAAATTATATAAAAATGAAGCTGAAATGGCTACTCGAACCCCACTCTCGGGTGGTTACATTTAACTGCTTTTAGCTTCAGTTTTTTTATCAAATTTTCATCATTAAAAATTTTACGTACTATATTTACTAGTTCAGGTACTGTATTATGTCTTTGTAATCCTCGACCGGAGGTACGGTTTCGTATTCTACCGCCTCTCCTAAAGGGTCAATTAGTGAACCAAATGTTTCTTTTAATTTTTCGATAACTCAATCCTTCGAAGACTTAAGGACCAACTCAAAACAACACTAAAAGCCATTGGAATTGAGCTTAAATTTTTTGAAACACAAACCTGAAACCGTACCAAGTTGCGGTGTTCTTTCAGCATCGGAATCAAAGACTTCGAAGCCACTGGAAGAGACAAGGAAGAAATCAAACGACAGGAGAGAAAGGCTCCACAAAATCAACCTTGTCCTCCAACAACATTGCTATGCTGTCACTGCCATTGACTCTTCTATGCAAGAACTGGTCTACAGAGTCATCAACGGCTTCACCACAAAGGAACCGTTCAGCAAAGAAAAAACTAAATTCATGGATACGAAATAAAACCGATGGCGATGATGTCGAATCCTTTTTGGAATTAAGTAGTTGCTTCAAGTAGAATTATTTAAGGCAGATACTTAATTCCAACTTGCGTAGCCTTTAGAAGCTGAAGAGAAAGACATTTTTTTCTTGGACAAAACGCCCGTCTATTATAAGTAATATTAAAGCTGCGAGCTGACAAAAGTGTTCCTGCGCCTGACAAAATACTGAAGCGGCATTTCTTCCGGTTCTTAACGTGCTGAGTTCGAATGCCTTCCATCTTTCGGGATCGATAAAATAAAGTATCAGCCAAACATTGGGGTCAATGTAACCGATTAACCCTCTTGGAGGTAGTCGGAATCCATATTATTATTGTTGTTGTTGTTGTTGTTGTTGTTATTAAGGTAGGGAGCTGGCAGAATCGTTAGCACGCTGGACGGAATGCTTAGCGTATTTCGCTTGTCGTTACATCCTGAGTTCAAATTCCACCGAGATTGACTTTGCCTTTCATCATTTCGGGGTCGATAGATAAAATACCAGTGAAACACTGCGGTCGATATAATCGACTATTCCCCTCCCACAATTTTAGGCTTTCTACCTATAGTAGAAAGGATTATTATCATTATTATTATTATAATCTATAATCTATATGCGCCTTTTGTTTGTTGATGTTAAATATTTAAAATATCTGCGCAGATTATTTGGGCTATTTTGGAGACATATATTGATGCTTCTATCTATTTCTAGAATGCCTGTGATGGATTACTCTACGTTTTATTTGTTGAAGCTATTTCTGTTGTTCATCATTTCTAGTTTTAGACATAATTTCTCTTTAGTGTTCGATCCGACCAAAGCGGTGCCCCAGCATGGCCGCAGTCCAATGACTTAAACAAGCCAAAAGGCAAAAAGAGTAAGCTAATCCTGTACTATGTATTCGTACGGTGGCCATTTGGCTAACGGGGCCATTTGGCTAGCGGGGCCATTTGGCTAGCGGGGCCATTTGGCTAGCGGGGCCATTTGGCTAGCGGGGCCCCTGGTTCAGGAGTTCCAGTATTTTGAAGAGTGTGCGATTAAAGGTGAGAATGTGGAATATCCAGACAGTTCTTGATCGCGAAGTGACGAGTTTCCATGAACGACGAACTGACATAAAAATGAAAGAGTTAACTCGGTACTTCAACGATATTACAGAACTCTCAGAAACTCGGTTGCGCGACGAAGATCAGTTGAGTAAAAATTTGTGCTAGATACACCTTCTTTTTCGACGAGTATACCAAAGGATAAAAAACGAGCGGATAGTGGGTGTGTTGGTTTTGCCATCTGCGCAAAGTTGACCAACCAATTAGAAAAACTTTATGGTTTTTGTGATAGAATCACGGACTTTATACCACTTTCAAAATCCACACCCATTAATTCCAACCGCTCTTGCGTAATGCAAGTAGCCACAGTTCTTCTAACAATTGTCTACCTTGTAAATCTCGATGAAGGATGAATTATACATGTCAACATGATGATGACAAATTAAGAACGATAGCGAACGGGCATGAGAAAGAGAGAACGAATGAGATGGGGAAGATAGTGGGGTGAAGACCATCAGGTACCCCGTACATACACAAGCATACACATACAGACACATGCATTGACATAATATAATGAAGGAAATTGTTGTATACAGTACTCAGGTACACTACAACTAAAAATAAAAAGGCCATCAGGTGTACAGTTGGCGGATTTCAGGAAGTATGGAAGTTTAAGAGTTAAACAACTATGGTTTTGTAACAAAACTGATGTATGGTGTATTACGAACATGTAATGAAGAACTTTATTCTATAATAAATTCTATAATAAATTTTGCTTTATTATATAAAATATTTTGAACAGATGCTCAAACATTTTAATAGCAACAAGCATTAAAATACCCACAGTTTTTATAGCTATTGTCTCTTCACATACTTACGATTATGTATAGTAACCATTATTTCAGGTTCAGCAATTTTATTGTTATTTACTGTCACATTAAATTTACAGTCACACAGCTGTTTACTATATGACATTGTGTCATTAACGCGACGAGCTGGGCAGACTAGTTAGCACACCGGAAAAATGCTTGGCAGCATTTCGTCCGTCCGTCTTTACGTTCTGCGTTCGAATTCCGCTGAGGTCGATTTTGCCTTTCATTCTTTCGAGGTTGAAGAAATATGTAGCACTTCAGCGTTGGGGTTGATATAATCGACTTACTTCTTCCTCCTGAAATGGCTGGCCTTGTGCTATAATTTGAAACCAATATTCTGTGTCAAAGAATCGAGAATGACGTAGATGTTTCTGGTTGGAACCCCCAGGTTTTCTGCCCTGAAATCGCCTGGTTAAGAGTTCATCCGGGTGCAGGAACAATACCGGACACCTTGTAACTATGTTGTGCTACCAACCAGCATGTTACGTTGGGTGTTTAAGAACTCAAAGGTGCATAAAACATCCCCACAAGCATAAAAAACAAGGTGAAGATGACTGTCACTTCACACTAGTCCTCAGATGCTTGGGTACGCGCCCTGGCGCACACATTCCCTAGCCTCTAATCACCGCGAAAGGTGGTGGTTGTGGTGGTGGTGGTGGTGGTGGTGGTGGTGGTGGTGGTGATATTGACAATGGTGATGATGGCAATGATTGTGATGATGTTGAAGACGTCAATGATGATGATGATGACGATGATGTTGATTTTTTTAAAGAATTGATGGTACTTAAATGTCAGCCTCTAACAGAAAAAAACGACCGAAGCGTAAAGACAAATTTAACGTCACAATTTTATTAAAATTCATAGTTTGGTAACAATTAACAAAGGAAACGAGGAAATTAAAAAATTGTAATTAAAGAATTCTCAATGGGTTTTCTTTTAAATCAACACGATTCTGTAAAAATTTAACCCTTTAACTCTCCAGCCTATCACATGTGATGCACAGTGGAAGCCTGAACTACAATGGGCATGTCCCACAGAGAACGTTTCCGATTATTTTTGGGTACCCTTTCGTATAATGCACAAGACATATTTCCTTGGCATCCACGCATCGTATATGATACATATTCCCTTTTTTCTTTCAACCACCAACATAACTTGAGTTTTATGAAATAAACTTTTATATTTCTGAGAACATATGTGAAACACAGGACTAACTAAAAGTCTGAACACAAGCATGGACATTTAGGAAAGACTTATGAAAATACTTTGGATAAGTATGTTAAATAAGATTAGCTGTTCCTTCAGAGATGGCTTAACTTTTGACTGTTCTGTGTATTATATATGATACACAAGACAGATTTCCCTGGCATCCATGAATTATATATGATGCACATTCCCAATTCTTTTTTCAACCACCGGAATAACTTGCGACTTATGAAAGGAAAGCTTATATATTACTAAGAACGTATGATACAGGGTTAATTAAAAATTTGAAAACAAGCATTAACGGTTTGGACAAAATTATGAAAATGTTTTGGACAGGCAATGGATTAAATAGCTGTTAAATAAGATTAGCTCCTCCTTCAAAAATGACTTAATCTTTTGCATGTTTCCAGAACATATTTCCTTGCCATCCATGCACCGTATATGATACACATTACCCACCTATTTTTTTTCCAGGAAAGCTTTTATATTACTCAGAACGTATGAAGCAAGGATTAACCAAAATTCTGAAAAGAAGCATTAATGATTAAGACATATTTATGAAAAATGCTTTGGATTCACGAAAGGTTAAGGGACTATCGTTTTATCGTTTTATTGTTCAGCTTGTTTGAGTCATTAGACTGCAACCATGCTGGAGCGCCGCTTTCAAGGGTTTAGTCGAACAAACCAATACCCAGGACTTATCATGAAAAAAAAAAAAAAAAAAATCTGGAACTTATTCTATCGGCTTCTTCTGCCAGACCGCTGCGTTACGGAGACGTGAACAAACTAACACCGGTTGTCAAGCGGTGGTACTAGTGGTGGAGGCTAACACAAACACAATGATATACATACATACTTACACACACATATACACAATCATATCTATATATCTTTCTATCTGTCTGTCTGTCTGTCTGTCTGTCTGTCTGTCTGTCTGTCTATCTATCTATCTACAAACATATACATACATACATACATATATACATAGACATGCATACACATATACATAGACATGCATTCATACATACATACATACATACATACATACATACATACATACATACATACACGCACACACATATATACAACCGGCTTCCAAACAGTTTCTCTTTACCAAATTCCCTGACAAGGCAGTGGTCGGTCCGGGGCTATAGTAGAAGCAACTTGTCCACAATGCAGCGGAATAGAACTGAACTTGAGACCACGTGGTTGCGCCTATGTTTGTTTGTTTTTACCTGCTTAAACGGATTAGCTTTGGCGGCTACGTTACTATATCAAAAATACTCTGGAATAACAGAATCTGCTATTATGGACTTCCATAGCAATAAGTGCAAATTCGCCGTGGATTTACATAGGATACGTAGAACATAATTAAGCGACCAGTAATCAGCTTCTCATATCTTTGTTCTCTTCTAATTCATAATAATTAATCTAACAGCCAGAATCATTTGTCTTAATTATATTCAACAACAGCAGGAAGGGCTGGAAGATTCGACAAGTTTTATCATGCTCTTTGTTTTCAGTTGGAGATTTAAGTTAAGCACAACGTATTCCAAGCTACGAAACTCTTAATAAGATTTAGGATTTGACAATGCCAAACCTTAAGACATAGATAAAAGTTAATATTTTGCATATAATAGCGAAAAAAAAAAGAA